>NC_081426.1:40809538-41109538 GCF_949786415.1 Peromyscus eremicus
GCACTAACATAAATTCGTCCATACAAACAAACACACTGAAATACATGTAATTCGAAATAAAATTCAAACAATAACAATTCATCTTTACGATTCCCAGTTTGTTCCTAAACACCAGTCATGTAGTTTCTTTATTATTTACTGTAGTACTTCTGAAATTGTCACCTAGTCTTCAGAAGTGACATTCTATTTCCAGGAAAAATGTACATAGAAAGCATATTCATATGCTTCTAAAACCCATAAAATTATACAAAAGTTGAAGCCAGTTGTCTATACAAGTATATGCTGCAAATTATATGGAATATAATTTATTTGCAAACGTATTCATAGGCTCTCCTGGCTTCCTTTAAAACCACCTATTTTTTCTCTGTTCTTATCACTTGACAATTTAATACTTGCTTTTATTTATTAGCATATCTTTTTATCAATTAATATATTTTACAAAGGTAAATTGTAATGAAAGTGTCATAGAAAAACTTCTCTCTATGACAAATTTATCACTCCTTATTGTTTTGAGGTAAAAAAGTACATATACACACACAGACACACACACACATCAACACACTTTTAGTAAATTCTTCCATTATAGGTTCACTTTCATATTTCTGAAGAGTCTTCTTATACTACTGTTTTGCATTTTCTGTTTTTCATTAATATTCTATTTGGAATAGAATATTCCAATATTCTATTTTCCAAATTTTCAAATAATCTATTTGGAAAAGGACTGTTTATCTTTCACAATTGCCTTCATGACCTATGATCATATTCTGAAGAGACAATCACAGTAAGGGATTTCATATAGTAGCATGCATCAGGATGAGCTCATAGGCTGTGGGAGTACAGATCCAGGGATATTTTACCTCAGTGTTTCTGATTCAGTAGTTCTGAAATGAGAGACAATAATTTGTATTCCACATCAGAGAAGTTCATAGCTATAACTCCTCAAGTGGTCCCATGATGCTGTTCTGTGACATATTTTGGGGGAGACACTGAATTTTTATAGCATTATTATTTGTAAAATCAATACTTGATGTTGTTACTTTAATGACCTGAATATCACTCTTATCTGTTCCACATGGTGAATGTCTGTTATAATTCCATTATTGTAGTATTTTGTTTTTCCTAGAGGTGATGATATCTTTCATTTCATGTTTAGCCTTTTTAAGAGAACTAACACATCTCAACTATTGGAAGACATTCAATCATACACTAATTGATTTCACTTTTAAAAAGCATCTCTTCTGGGGTCATACTAAACTCATGTATAAACATGTGTGTCTAACAAATATAAGTGTGTGTGTGTGTAAAGTAATTCTATCATTTATCTTGACAATGGCCAGAAATTTTCCTTGGCTCGGATTACAATTCTACAGTTTCAGCCTCTGGAGTAGCTCTGCTTACAGACTACACTGTCATCTTTGGATCTGTATTGGCTCTTCTGATGCCTGGATTTTATTCCTTTTATTTTCATCGTTTCCATTTTCATTTTATTAAAGTGATTTTTCCAAAGGTGATCCCTTAAATCTATTCATATATTCTTATTATATCTACATATTTGATTGCCATTGGCTAGTTACACTCTTGCAGGTTTTGAAGATTATTTTCTCTCTGTATTTTTTTTTTTTTTTTGGTTTTTTTCAAGACAGGGTTTCTCTGTGTAGCTTTGCGCCTTTCCTGGAACTCACTTGGTAGCCCAGGCTGGCCTCGAACTCACAGAGATCCGCCTGGCTCTGCCTCTCGAGTGCTGGGATTAAAGGCATGCGCCACCACCGCCCGGCCTTCTCTCTGTATTTTTAAAGCATCACATTAAATGATGTTATTAAGGATTCCAGCATTAATGTTCTGGAAGGTTTGTATGTTCTGTACATACATACATACATACACACACACACACACACACACAATATTATACCATTGAAAAGCAGTTGTACTCCAAGGAAGGGTATGGCAGGGATTTATTAGAACCATTAGATGACAGTGTACAAAGTTACATAAAAGGGAATATATTTCCCTGAGAGAAATTATTTCTTTCTATAGCAGCTGAATTAGTCAGAGTTCTATAAAGAAACAGAATTTACAGAATGAATTTCTTTCTATATCTGTTATATCTCTATCATCTATCTATGTATCTATGTATGTATGTATGTATCTATCATCTATCAATCAATCTATATATGTAATTTGAGTTTATATATGTATACACACACACACACACACACACACACACACACACATATATATATATATATATATATATACACACACACACATGTATGTACACACAACCATGGAGAGGGAGGGAGAGAGAGAGAGAGAGAGAGAGAGAGAGAGAGAGAGAGAGAGAGAGAGAAAGAGAGAGAGAGAAAGAGAGAGAGACTGAGAAGAAAGAGGATTTATTAGAATGACTTACAGGCTGTGATCCAGCTAATCCAACAATGGCTGGCTATGAACAGAAAGTTTAAGAACCTAGTATTGGCTCAGAACACAAGGCTGGATGTCTCAGCTGGTCTTTTTTTAAAAAACGGAATCCCAATGAATTATGCTATAATACCTGCAAAGGAATTGACTTGCTAGCAAAGTGAGAGCAATCAGGCAAAGAGGAAATATTTTTTCTTCCATGTCCTTTTATGGGCTCAGCAGAAGCTATGGGACAGATTATACACATGAGTCTTCCTGCCTCAAGGTCAAGAATAGAAATAGATCTTTCTACTTCAAATTAAACAATAATCCACATAGGTGTTTCCTCCATTTTTGGATTAAGTTAATTCCAGATATAGTCAGTTTGACAACTAAGAACAATCATCACAGCAGCACATACTTGGAAATGTGTGTGTGTGTGTGTGTGTGTGTGTGTGTGTGTGTGTGTGTGTGTTTTGCATGTTTTCATATAAGAAAGAAAGACCTTTCTTCCGTGGGATAGCTATGATGATAAATACCATCGCTTTTTGGGAAAATTGAATGACCCAGGATTTGCAATAAAGCAATATTTCTATGTGCAGTTTCTAAATATTGGTACATGACCCTAAATGACTAATATTGTCAATGTCTTCACATTAGATTAAAATTAACTTTTAATTCTTGTGTTTAGTGGCAAATACACTTATCAAGAGTTAAAAGCCTCTCTGGGAAGAAAGCCTAAAGGCAGAGAATAACTTGGCTTTGAAAGACAAGTTTGAGACCCAGAATCCATTCCCTTATACCTTGATGTATTAAATAGTTCATTTATTTTAAGTTTTTTTTTGACAATTGGAATAAAGAAATAGTAAAAGTGGACTCTTTCATCTCTCCATAGACAAGTCATTTATGCCATTGAACAGGCTATTTAATGTGTGTGACACAATACTTATAAGCATCTATGTTGTAATCAAAGACGATCTGAACAGATCTTCTCAAATATCCATCTGTAAATCAGAAAACCTTCCCCAAATAAAAGAATAAGCTAAAATCCAGAGTGATAATAAAGTGATAGAATATGTGTTTGGTAAACTACAAGTGCTATCAACAGTGATTACTCCTCTTATTTAGATTTTATTGTATTTTTATCAATATCGCTAACACTACAAGGCCAGATGCTTATTACCCTGAACATTCTTCAGTATAGAGCTTGCGGCATATTTATCATTCCATCTACTGTAACGTTACCTTTATTGTGTCATTATTTATTAAGATGAATAATATCATCATTTCGGACAAATAAGATGACATGCTATGACAATTCTGAAAAACTTTATCATAACCTATCACAATGCCTCATGCTCCTTCTTGGTGCGATGATTCTGAATCTTTTTACTGCTTCTCTTTTGTATGCCTTGCCTCTTATCCCCTTCAATCATAATCTCCCTTTAATTGCCTCTTCTCTGGCAAATACAAACATTATCTTCCTTACTCATGGAATTAATAACTTTTCTGATGGCTTATCATCATTTTTGTTCTCCAGTGTGCCATTTCCAATTAAAATGGAAATTAAATGGAACTGAGTCTGAACACCAAAGTTATGTGTGTAGCTTTTGGTGGATTTGGATTACATTGAATGATAAATAGAACTCTATAAATGAATCTCTTTCCTATCCTGGATACACACACACACACACACACACACACACACACACACACACACACACACAAACCAAACAAAAACAAAAACAAACAAAAAACAAAAAACAAAAAAAAAAACCATGGAGTGGGAAGCTTATGATTGTATTGTTTATTGATATTTTCATTTTCAGACAGGACTTTCTAAATCCACTTAAATTAGAATTTGTTTTTCCCCTTCTATTGACTTGTATTTGTTTTCAATAATTCTCATTTAAAAATAGTCCTTAGTTCTTAAATCATTTCCATAATAACTTGACTTTATGGTGAGAGCTTGACTCGGCAGCTACTTGGGAAATGGTATTTGATTTGAGCTGCCCCCATGCTCCTCTTGTTTGAGTCATCCCACTCCTAAATGTAAAATCACATTCCTTGACCTTGCAGTATCACCCTCTGTGAGTTCAGAGTGTTTTTATCCATGAGACAAGGTGGGTAAAGGCAGGATGGATTCAAACCATTCAATATGGGCTCATTGTATTCAGAGGACAAGATTCATGATCATCTGGTATATTTGGAAGTCACAGAAATCCAAATTCAACTCCATAAATTTCCTTTTTCACTGTGGTAAGAGGCTACAAACCCAGAGCTTATGAAAGCATCTCATTGTTTCCAGCAACAAATTTCATAGATCAGCACTGGGACATCCTTGGTTTACATTTCAAAATAACCTTTACTCTAACCCTATTTACTTCTAATTGGCTGTTATTTTTTTATTGATTTTTATTTGATAGAAAAGTAATTCCTGCTCATCACTAATAAAACGAAAATTTAGAAATGAGAAAGTAAACATAAATTAAAGTTGCTAATGATTTGTACACCTGAAAAGCATTATTTAATGTTTTGGAAAATATATTCTGTTTTCACGAAAAAGTAGATATGTACAACAGAGGAATAGTTACCTTTAAAATACATTATTCTTAGTTAATTGATTCTGTTATAAAAATGTACCATGAAATTCTTTTTGGATTTGAAGAATAATCTCTGAACTAGTGAACATAGTGTGTTGAAATCAATACCACAGACTAAGTGTCTACAGTAAACAAAGTCCATTTTGCTCCTAGTTACTGGGACTAGAAGTCTGAACTCCCAGCACCATTGGCACCATTGCTCTTATTACTAGTAAGATCTTGTTCTCAGTTTTCTAATGGCTTCCTCTTTATTACGTTTTCCATGACCTTTCCTCTGTTTAGAGAAAGAGTTGGGGAGAGAGAGAAGAGATAAGATAAAAGGAAAAAAAGGGTGAACGAGAAAGAACAGGATAAAAGAGCTAAGAGAGGGGGTGGAGATCAATTTCTAAAGGCTCCATGTTACACTACAAGACTCACTTGGAAGTTAGGGCTTTAGATCAACTATAGGATGACACAGTTTAATGAATAAGGATCTCTTTCATATAATTTAATAGTTGTTAAAATCTAATTATATACATATTCTATAGCATGCTTCACATAATCTATATGCTTATGGATGTCTAATCCTCTGTATTTTTAAATAATAAATGGTGAACATTCTTGTGGAACATTTTACATTAACTCTCAGTTGTTTCATTTGGAAAAATACTCATAGGAATAAAAATTACTTGGTCAAAGTAGTTTTAAGTTTACCACATTTTGTGTCATTATGTAAAAAAAAAAACCACTTTACCATCAATTTATGATGCCCAAAATATGCTTGAATTATGTGTGGTCTTCCACTGGCACATGGTCAACTTGCTATGATAAAACCCTCTTAGAGAAAATTGATCCTTCCAGAAGCTAACAATTGCCAATTGCTCCATGGCTAGAGCTGGGATTGTGCATCCAGCTGCTCTCTCCATCCTGGGGTTTGGTCTAGCTTGGACTTGCAAAGATTTTGTGAATGCTGTCATAACCGTTATTTGTGCAGTTGTACAGTTTTGTCTAGAAGATATTTTTATTTAGTTATCCCCCTCTGGCTCATACAGCCTTCCTAACACCTTATGGAAGAGGGGATGCAATACATCTTATCCTATCTATCTATCTATCTATCTATCTATCTATCTATCTATCTATCTACCTACCTACCTATTGGGATGAGCATTCTGCAATTTCTTATTCTCTGAACCTTGGCCAGTTTTCTGTTTCAATGTAAATCAACATTTACATTGCAAATAGAAATTTCTCAAGGGATGCTGGAGAGATACATTGTTCTGTTGGTTACATACAAAAGGCTCATGTTGTGGGATATTTGTACACTGTGTAAAGATGTGTCATTTTGATTGGTTTAACAAAGAGCTAAATGGCCAATAGCTAGGCAGGATTTCCAGAAAGAAATAGTAAGAGGTGGAGGAATCTAGGCATAAGGATGACACCTGGTATAAAATCTGCCAGGAGACACAGAACAAGTCTGGTGTACCGAAATGGAGAATAAGTGGGGGAAAAAAAGCCACATTATAGAACATAGATTAATAGAAACAGATTGAGTTATAAGAGCTAGTGGGACAAGCCTAAGTTAAAATCCAAGCTTTTATAATTAATAAGTCTCCACATCATTATCTGTGAGCAGGCATCCTGAAGAAAAATCCAAGTACATATAGTATCCAATGTGGAGGCTCACATATTCTAACACAGGGCCTGAGAAAGCTAAGAAAAGTTTTGGACAAGGAGCTGGATGTGGCTTCCTAGTCCTACAGTCTCTCATACAGGCCAGTGCTCAGTGGCATACAGAGGAATGGCTACCAGCTGCAGCCTGCGGGCTGGAGACAGATGTCAGTACCATGTGCCAGTGCCTCTGGCTAAGGTCAGTCATGTGGTGGCTCACATGGTAGTTTAAGATTTGTCTCAGTGGTCAGAAAATGTTCTTGGTGCTTAGTAAAGCTGGATCCAGACACAGAAAACCTCTAAAAAGCTACAATATGTTTTAAAATGTGCTCATATGCAGAAGAAAGATAAGAAAATGTATATTGACAGTCATTGAAAAATAATAAAGTCTTTAAAGAGTAAAGTAATACAAAAAATAAGCCACTTAGAGATGGGAAATACACTGGATCCTGTACGGTGCTTTGTTGACTTTGAATTTTTTTAATGCTAATGTACAAAACACAATAGCTCCTAAGAGACATAGGATTTGGGAAACTGCTTTATATCAACCTACATATTTTAAGAAAGTCTTAACTTCAAAGTGGAAATCAGAATGTATGCTATGTTGGGGAAAAGGTTATGCCTTTGTTTCCACAGGAAACAAAGAGTTATGGTTCTCTTTCAAAGTTAGTGAGGATCAGATTTGATTGGAGAAGACCTCCTGAAAAATCTTGGCTACGAACATGAAGAAAGAATTCAAGAAAAACAACAAGACTGGTGATGTATGTGCTGACCCCTCTACATGGAAACAGCTCTGAGACTGGATAAGACATGATAATTTTGTTGCCTACAAAGTTCTCATGACTTATTATTAAGTGCCATCTTTTCATATGGCATAAATAGAGATTTATATTACCATTTGGTTATTCAGTCCAAACAAAATTATTAAGTTGACAGATGTCTCTTATCTGCTCAGACATAGAACAGAGAATCATCTTTAGCTAATTTGTGCATACTGTACATTTTATATTTATGTTAATGCAGATATGTATATTACCTTTAAAAATGTGTATGGTTTCAAAAAACGATGAACCAGATACCAATGAAAACAAGTAACCCAGGTGATTCAGCGTCTGTTACAGTTTCCTCAAAAATCTACAAAACAACTTCAAAGCTGCTAGCTGAGATAGTGTAGCCTCATAGACTACTCTGGTTAGGATTTCAAATTAGCCCTGCACTTTCCCATCACACCAAGATTGGACAAGTAGCTCTCCCCAGACTTGACCATTATCTCCATTTTCTTAGGTATCCCTAAAGATTCCATTACTCCCAAACAAGAGGAAGCAGTCTAGAGAACACAACATCCACATTCCCAAGAGGTGTGGTGCATGGATTTTGGTTATTTGATGGATTATGGAAATTTGTCATTGTTTGAAAGGTAGTTGCAAGTTGTTACTAGTCATGGTCAGGAGAAAAACTAAACAAAGCAGCTGATATTCAGGGATCTCTTTCTGAAAAAGGCAAGGGGGATATAGGAATAAAGGAATAAAAGAGTAGATTATCAAATCTACTTTTTTTGAGACAGGGTTTCTCTGTGTTGTTTTGGTGCCTGTCCTGGATCTTACTCTGTAGACCAGGCTGGCCTTGAACTCACAGAGATCCTCCTGGCTCTGCCTCCCGAGTACTGGAATTAAAGGCGTGCACCACCACCACCTGGCTGTCAAATCTACTTTTAAACAATAAAAAAGCAACTGCTAATCTCAAATATTTTATATTGATGTGGGATTTTGTATATTGATACAAAAGTAAGATTATTTTTATACATTCTGTATATATATATATATATATATATATATATATATATATATATTTCTATTATTGTTTAAGGTATGATACCTCTGTAGCTCATTTTAAAATGTAAAGTTTTAGTCCTTAAAAGCTATTTAGGATAATAAAGAAAGACAGGTTAGTAGTTAGTCATCGATAACAATCAAACTTGTAGTCACATTAGGTATGTTTTCAAAGTTAAACAGACATATTTTAGATAGATAGGTAGTCTTTAAACACTTCAGAGACCTACAGGATATGGCATTTAAGATGTTTGAATAATATAAAACTTTTCATGACAGCGAGACACATCTGCTCCTGGTAGCACTAATTTACTTCAAAAAAGGATGATGGGCATTGAAGAACCTCCATATGGAGTTTACTTTCATTGTGAAAAAGTTAGCCACTGGGCTAAGACACTGTCCTGGCCTTGACTACTGACAATATGCTGTCCAAATTGGACAAGCAGGACACAAAAGAAGGTGACTTGCCAAGAAAGGTAGGGTATTCCTTCAAAATTCCTGCTTCAAAAAAAAGTATGTCAGATATTTTAGGCCTGTAGGTCAAAGATGAATGCCCCAATATTGTGGAGTAAACTTGGGTGACTATCCAGGAAGCCAAATGCCTCTGTCATTTCTATAGTTTTGCAAGTTGTTTGCTCTGCATTTCCTGATGACTCAAGTCATATTATATTCTTCTCTGTTCTCTGATGCGGTTGAAGACTAGATAGTTATAGTTACAGTTTTCCTTGTTACCAAATTCAGAAAACAAACTCACAAAAGAGGTATAAAGTGTTTAGGGTTGAAAGATATAAAAGCTTAAATTGTCTATCTAAGAAAATGTTTTGAGGTCTAAAAAGATAGTTTTTGTGTTAGTAATAGAAATTAGAATAGAAAGTGAATTAGGTACAAAACTTTGGACTCTACAAGATAGGATAGATAATGGATTATTTTCCTTGAATTTACCAAATGCAAATGGACTGGACCATGTAATTCTTAACTGATAATTGTTCTTATTGTGTATAGTTTTACTGTATTTGAGTTTAAACCTTATACTTTTATTTAAACAAAAGGGGGAATATTTGTATACTGTGTGAAGATGTGTCACTGTGATTTGTTTAACAAAAAGCTAATAGCTAGGCAGGAGAGGATAGGTAGGACTTCTGGGCAGAGAGAAAGGAAGAGGAGGAAGAATATTAACATTCAGATTACTCCAGGGAGACACCAGGAGACTTGGAACAATCAGACATACAGTAATGGAGAAGATGTAAAAAAGCTACGTGGTAGAACATAGATTAATAAAAATAGGTTAATTTAAGTTATAAGAGCTAGTAGAACAAACCTAAGCTAAAAGCAAAGCTTTCATAATTAATAAGTCTCCATGTGATTACTTGTGAGCTAGTAGCCTAAAGAAAAATCTGACTACAGGCTCATTCAATTTTTAAAAACTTTAAATAATTTACTTTATGTGCACAAGTGTTTTGTCTGCGTGTATGTAGGTATATCACATGTATGCCTGCTGCCAAGGAGTCAATAAGAGAACATCAAATGTACTGACACTGTAGTTACAAATGGTTTGTGATCCATAATGTGAGTTCTGGGAACAAAGACCTGTGTCATTTGAGAGAGCAGCAAGTGCTCTGAACCACTGAGTCATCTCTTCAACTTCCTATTTCACCTTTATATTAGCATTAGTATACATCATATTTCAATACTTCTTCATTTCTCCAATTCTTGACACTATTTACTTACTCTTGTGAGCATATGGTTAACATATGTTCCTCAGAAAGTTTGTGTGCTGAAAAGTATGTGTTGGTGCTGAATTGGTTGCACCTTTAACCAGGTCAATCCTATTGGGTTAACTAGGTCATGGGGATAATCACTAATTGAAGGACAAAAAAAGGGGCTTATTTGGTTTACAGTTTTAGAGGTGTAAGGATAAAGTGCAGACATGAGGACAGTTTTGATGAAGACCCTATTGTGGGTGGTGATTAATGGACAGCAATGGTAGTAGTTTGTGTTGGAGTATGTGGAGGAAGTAGCAAGGGAAACTGGGGTACTGCACTCCATTATTAGTGTATGTAATCATTAACCTAAGGACTTTCCCTGTGAACCTCACCTCTCAATGTGTCCCAACAGAGAAACACTTAGCTAAGTTCAATCATGATATTTCTTTGGAGGACATTTATGTCCAACTACTCCATAGCAACTCTGAATCCACATTTTAGAGAATTGAGTTCATATTTGATTTATGCTGTGGCTTTGTTATTGTGTGTGTGTATGTGCATATGTGCGTGTGACAGGTCTAGATATAATCACATTCTTACATTTTTCTGAAGTTTTAAACAGACTTTTCAAAAGTTAGTGTTTACATATCTAGAAAAATGACAATGTATGCCTTCATCAAATTTCCTCTGTTTAATATTTCATATTCTGGGGATTAATTTGACATAATTAGAAATCAACAATAGTATATAACTGTTAACCACACATCACTAGGATGTTGCATTTCTCCCTCAGTATCCCTTTATATTTAGAATTTTGTTCTAGAATATTTAGTTATCAATTATTGTTGCTACATTTTTTTTTTTTTGTTGCTACATTTTTTACTTGCAGTGTTATGTCAGGCTTTCTTTGGTTTTGATGATGTTGACAGAATTAAAGAGCATTAGTATGGTGTTGGGCAGAGTGTTCTCTGTTTGCATCTTGGTCATGTTTTTCTTATAGTTGGGATTGGTATCTCAGTCTATTCAATGCATTATCATTTGCCATCCTAAATTGATAGCCTATTAACAACTTTATTTCCCACAAGCCATGAGCATGAGAAAGTCCAAAATGAAAATGTTGGGTATTCTTGGTGTCTGAAGAGAGCAAACTTTCTAGTTCACATGTTGTGCCATTTTGCTATGGCCTTGCATATAAGAAGGGTAAAGAAAGTCTTTTGTGTCTTTCAAAAATGGTGAATCATCTCATTTATTAATGTTTCACCTTCATCTCATAATTATCTTTTAAAATCATCTGAGGGTTAAAGTTTTTCAATGTTTGTGTTTAGAGGAACAAACTTTTGCCCTGGCCAATCTAGTATTGGTAGATCTTTCTAGTTTTGATTCGCTTTTTATCTGATTTATATCAGCTGCTAAGTATTACTCTGGACTATGATCTAAAAGTACATTGTTTATTATAGTTTTCAAAATGTTCCAGGTTTGAACATTGAGATCCATTTATACCAGTGCCGATAATCAGTTCACTATGTTTCACCATACAGAAATGCCTAAGCTGAGTTACTTCCTATTCAGAATTAACTTTCAATGTATCAGGATTCAGGAGATCCTTAAGCCATATCCCAACCATAGCAATTCTCAGACCCCATTGATCTGTTCTTATCCCTTTGTCTCTCTGAGTACTTCCTTATTTTCTAACATCATACAATGGATTTAGTATATTTTCTTTCACAGAGCATGGTTTCCTCGTTTCTTCAAAGAAATCTGTTTCCTTTTCTTGAAGAATAGTCTAGGAAATCAAGGTATTAAAATAATGTGTTTTCCTATATTTGACAGATTGCTTGAGTTGAATGTCAAGCCATGCTATTACTACTTCTAACATTTGTCCACTGAATGCATTTCAGTCTCCTGTATGAAATCCCGTCTGTGTTCTTTCCTTCAGATGGGACTTGATGGTTCTAGTGTAGTCCATGGTGGTTCCCTACCTTTGGTCTTAGGGAAGAGCCCTGCTTATCCTTCCTTACTAATCTAGACTGATATTCTGTTTTAGTTTTGCATGTCAATGCTCACCTCAATTCCCTTTCTCGCTAGTCCACATCATGACCCTCTACAGTTTCATGTTAATGTGTCCTTTTACAGTTTTCGAGGGACCTAAGTATGATGTAGAGACTTGGGAAGAGATCAACAAGTAATTTTATTCTGAAAATAAATACAGCCTCTAAAGCACCCTTGTTGATTTATGTCAGTAGGTTTACAGGAGTTATAGATGTGGTTACTTGTTTTTCTTTAGGCCTGAAATGGTTTCTGAATAATGTTTGTTTCTGAGGTTTGGAGAACAAAACTTCCAGCAATAAGGTGAAATAATAGTTTGGCTAATAGTACTCTTAAATTTTGGTGGCTTCTCTTCTTATAGTTTTATCTGAGTTATGGCCAGTAGACTAAAGAGTAAAGCTGAAAGAGGAAGTACTGGAGTCAAACAAGCTTGTTTATGTTTAGGCTTTCAGTGATCCCTCATATGGCCTCTCAGAAATTTCTTTGAAGTGTGGATTAAAGTGCCTGTCAAGTTTTTTCTTAATTTTTTTTTCTGTTTTTCACACACACACACACACACACACACACACACACACACACACTGTTTTAATCAAATACATACCCCTCTTTGCCTCTAATTTCTCCCCTATCCTCCTGTCATATTTTTCCTCTAAATTTTGTGAATTACCTCCCTCCCCACAACTCTAATAATCCACCTAGTCAATTTAGTGTTATCTGTATGTACATGGGTGTAGAGCCATCCCATGGAGATTGGGTATCTTTTTCACGGGAGGCATCCTTGAACCAAACTGACTCCTCTCCCCTTCAGAGGATTTGCCAATGACTGTGAGAATTGGGTTATCTATTTTGATCACACTATGAAAAAATAAATTCCATATAACCCCTTAGTTGATGATTTACCCGGAATTCTCTGTACTTTGAAAGGCTACATGTTATGCTTGCATGAAAATAACTTAAAATATTTCAAAACTACTTGCCTCTCACCTTGAAAATGTTTACTGATTGTACTTTTGTCCTGAAATGCTATAAACTTTGTTTCCTAAATGAACATTATTGAGGCTGGTGAGTTAGCTCACTGGTTAAGGGGACTGGATGGTCTTTTAGAGGATTTGGGTTCATTTCTCAGCATCCATATGGTGACTCACAAACCTCTCACACCAGTTCCAGAGTATCTGACATCCTCTCCTGGTGACTTGACATACTTGCATGCCAAAAAACCTATATACATAAAAAAGTTAAAACTTAAAGTAACTTTATTGGGTTTACCAAAGTCAGTCAACTTGAACAAGAAACTAAAGTAATATAAAGCACACATCACTGCTTTCATATGTATATGCTCAGTTCAAAGCCTGTGAGTTAAACATTTTCACACTAAATTTTTTAATTAAGAAAATATATTTCAAAAATAATCATAAATAAATATCAAGAGTGATTATCTATTTTTATCTGTTTGGACATTAATATTTATCTCCTTGGCAATTGAAAGAATGGATAGAAGCTACAAAAATATGTTTATAAAACAAATAGCTTTATCACATCATGTAGAATTTTCTCATAGATTGTTGAGAAAGACAGAGAGAGAGAGAGAGAGAGAGAGAGAGAGAGAGAGAGAGAGAGAGAGAGAGAGAGAGAGAGAATAGAAAAATAGCAAGGGAACCAATACTGAGGTAAGGGTCCAGGCTCCACCCCAGGATCCCAATTCAGTGTTCTGTACTTAACATTTCTGTGATCTGAAGCAAATTATGTGACCTACCATCTGAAGAATAGGTCTAGTGTAATACTGACAGCACTAGAGGACTGTGATGTTCTTCTAGGAGCTTGTGTGTGACATGTTAGCATAGGATCTGATGTATGGGAAGAGTTCAGTCATTGTTAAACTGTAGTGTTTATTCATAAAAAATTCAGTTGAGAGTTACTGTAGTTAGTTTCATATGTTCACTGGACTGTGCCATGTGATACCCATTGAACATTATTTTGTGAGTTTCTGCAATAATGTTTTGAAGGAGTTTAATATGGAACTTGACAGGAAAAGCAGACTTCTGATCTTAGGATGGGTCTCATCTAATCAGTAAAGGTCTAACTAGAATAAAATTGTTTATCTTCTTGTACATGAGAAATCATCTTTCCTGCCTAACTTCACTTTAACTTGACCTTTCCCTGCTCTCTTCTAAAATTGAACCACTGAATTCTGGGACTTAAGGTGGGTAGTTTGTGGACAAGAATGACACCAAGCATGGACTCTCATGGGCCTCCTGTTAGTTAACTTGTACTTTCCATTGGGGAATGCCCTTGTCTTCTTCTAATGACAGAATCCAACTGCCTTTTTCTGTCTCTGTCTCTGTATATCTCTAACCCCTCCCGTCGTGTGTGTGTGTGTGTGTGTGTGTGTGTGTGTGTGTGTGTGTGTGTGTGTGCAAAGTCTATCGCCTCTATTTCTCCAGAGAATCCTGCAGAATATAATGGTAAAATGGAGACTACAAGATAAGGTATTAAAAAGTTCAAGCGTCCTAATTTCTAACATCTCTGACATTCCCTTTAGTTGTAATTTCTCCACCGTATGCTCGCCTGTCAGTGTCACACAGTCATTACAGTACAGCATCAGTGGTGTACATTTATAATTGGTGTAATCCTTATTGCTGACATGTCAATATTTAACTTGCATTAACCTTTCCTCTGAGGCTGACAAATTGTGCATCTGTGGCTTCTTCAGTCTAATTTCTCATGTCACTGCCTTGCAAAGCATACAGATTTATAATGTCACTGTGTGATGGATGCTGACTCCTCCTTTGCCTTGGGGAAGTGTTTCAACCCACTTAGATTATCTCTCAGTTTATTTATTTATTTCCAGTACCACCTAGCACCTACTTTTAAATGTCTTCAGTGAATTCCTTTCCCTCAGGCTCATATTCTGAGGATGAATAGAAGGGTACCCCTGTCATGAATCATTACCATGCTTCTGTAGAGGAACCTATGCTCTTCTCTGGCCTATCATACACAGACAAGTCTTCATCTGCATGCTCATTTTGCCACTAACAATTTGATGACTGAAAGAAAGACTGGTACAGAAAAATTAGGTCAGAAGAGTGTATGGGGAGCAAACTGACAGTTTTCATCACTTTTACCTAATCACCAGCAGCAGACCTCCCAGAGTTACAGTTTCCACAGGATGTGAACAGATGAAACAGAAACTCCTCTCTCTCTCTCTCTCTCTCTCTCTCTCTCTCTCTCTCTCTCTCTCTCTCTCTCTCTCTCCTCCTCCTCCTCCTTTCTTCCTTTCTTTGTCTCTCTTAAAACATAGAATCTGCCTTTATTCCCTAAAAATTTGAATGAAAAAAAAAGAAAACCTAAGCAGTTGTCCAAGAATTCTCATCTGTACCTCTTAGACTTGAAGGTTGTGGAGGTAAAGGAAACTTAGGGAACTGCGTCTTCCTATGGGTATCCACACTGTATGTATGCAGGATTTGTTTCTAAGATGGGTTTATATACATATCAATAAATGATTTTGCTTGAAATCAATTGCTCCAAGTTGCCCAGTGCTGTACACATTTCAGGGCCACTCTGCTGGGGACCAGCCTCAGCAGTTTTGAGGGTCTCGAAGGGCAGGGATGTCTGGCAGGCACAAGAAAAGACTCGGACACACGAGTTGGTGCAAGCTGAAGAGTCTTGTCAGATCTGGAGATGTGTGTCTTCTCCACCTTCTCCTGATCTGACTCAACCCCAGTCTTTTGTTGTAATAATACAAGGAAATAGGGGATGAGAAAATTCAACAGGTGATTGGGTTCTTCACAATAGTTTCAAAAGTTCTATTGTAAGTCAGCAAAGTGTACCTCGTACCCTTTGATTGCATATAGAAGTTCCCAGGAAGAAAGCCAAAGCATACCAGCTTATTCTTTTGCAGGTTAATAATTATCAGAACATCTAAAGTAATCACCCCAGAGGCCATCTACTTGTGGTTTCTCAGAAAGCACAGAAATACAAGCAATGGTTTAAGGTACCAGATTGCCAGCTTCTTCTCAGTTTAAGTCCTTCTTCATCACTCTGTCATTCATCAAATTATCTTCTAACTAGTTCTGGGCAACTCTTATCTTTTATCCTATCTCTATGTCACTCCATCTACAGTTTTCTGCCACCAGCCTTCTGGCTTTCTCCCATGACCTGCATAACGGCTTTAATTCCTGCCATTGTCACAATCTCAGAATCATTTCTAATTTCATGGAAACCACCGCAATAGAGAGAAAGAAAATCATAAAAAGCAAATAGAGTAGGAGGATCACAAGAACCAGTAACAGTCGGATTGGTGAGAACACGACATGCATACGCCATAAAGTCTGCCCTCGGGACACAAGGGTTGTTTTCTCCCTGGCCCACAGAAAGCAGGCTTAGTAGTATATACGAGGGGGGCAGGCCCGGAGGGATTGATGTCCTCATTCTTGGGTACCTCCAGCACAGATTCCACTGGCAGCCTGTCAGGCTTCTCATATGCCGTCTCTGGCACCACTCTCTTTAAGGATTGGCGGACTATTTAATGGAGTATAGTTATTCAGCCTCTGCAGCATGTTAGTGAGTTTATTTGTTAAAGAAACCAAGATAGAGAATGAAAGATAATCAGGCAACATATTTAGAGGGGTGATGATTATTTTAATTTATACTTTTAAAAGTGTTTGAAAAATTCTAAAGGAACTTACACTGAAATGCCCACTATATTTTTGTAAAATATTACTCATATATGTGTTATTAAAATGTAGCGGCCATTGGTTGATTACCTTACCTTAATCCTACACTAAATGTTAGCATATTTTGGGTGATTTATGAAACTTGAAGATGTACATATGTTTGATGACCACTTCATTTAGTTTGTCATTTAAATTCGTCTCTGTCCTGGTCTGAAGAAGTCCTTCGAAAGATGCATGCCATATCTTCAGTTACTTGTTCCAAAGTACTTAATTTTTTTCTAATTCTCAATTTTCCTACACTGTATAAACAAAGTTAATGTGTATCAAGATAAGAATTACAAAGTGAAATTAATCTGTGCTAATGTTAAGGCTGGGTTGACAATCATACTTCAGTTAGCTTTCACTTTATCAATGAAGTATAATCAATTAGTTGAGCAAATAGGGATAGTTGTTCCAAACAAACAAGGTAGGGAATATCAACTAGATTGTTTCTTTGTATTTTCTTTCACTCTGCAATTTGTTGTTTAAACAATAACCCTACATTCTATACACCCCATTGCCAGTGAAGGGTGGGAATAAAAGTTTGGCTAAAGTAAGGATTATATTTTAAAGCTAAAGAAACAAATATCCCCTTTGTCAAAGTTCCTGCACAGAATCTGTGTTCTGTTCAGTGCTTAGACATTGCCAATTCCTCCCAATGCTTGATTTGCAAAAAAGAAAACCAAAGCCAAAAACCACCAAATGAGCAACTCAATATCATATGTTAGCAAGCCCAGAATAAAAGAGAAGGACCCTAACTGTATTTTAAGTCCAGGTTCCTTTTGGCTATAATAGATCAGGAGGCCTCAAGATGCTGTGAGTTCATTCATTAATTCAACTCAAAATTTATCTTGTATCTACTATATGTTAAGATGTTCTTCAAATCTTAGATGGTCTTTTAATAAAAAAATAATAAAAAACAGAGCCAGATATCAGGGTGAAAGCTGAAAGATCAGAGAAGCAGAGCAAGGCACAGCTAATCTCACCTTGCCAACTCCTCAGCTGATCCTGTTTCCTCAGACTGAAAGCCTCTGAGTCCTCACCCTGAAGGATCTCAGCTGAACTGCTTTAGTTTCTGTTTTCTCATGCCTTATACACCTTTCTCTGCCCAGCCATGTTACTTCCTTGGACTAAAGTTGTGTGTGCTTCCCATTACTGGTATTAAAGGTGTGTGCCACCATTGTCTGGCTCTATTTCCAATGTGGCCTTAAACTCACAGAGATCCAGATGAATCTCTGCCTCCCAAGTGACAGGATTAAGGATGCATCCCACACTGTCTGGCCTCTATGTCTAATCTAGTGGCTGGCTCTGTTCTCCGATCCCTAGGCAAGTTTATAAGAGTATACAATGTATGCTACAGTTAAGTACTTCTATCTAGGTTGGAGACACATATTTTTAATGAAAAACAATTCTATCTTAATAGTTTATATTTTAATGAATGGTAAAGGCAATAAACACATATATTAATATTCATTTTAAGGTTAGTGTCATGTAAACCATTCGAGACCTACCTAAATCTTATGGAAAACCATTCAATAGTTTGAACTGATTGAATAATGGAACATACTTTGAAAAAATTACCCTTTGTACAGTATGAAGAATGAGCTACAGAGACAAACACTGAAGTGCACATTAATAGTGACAAAGAATCAAATCAAATCTTTGTTTGTGTAATATTTTTTTTTTGTCTGAAGTCCCTGTCACCATTAACTCAAATTCTATAACTAATTCAAATTCAGGTTAGTTTCATGGTATTCATTCCATTCAGGCAATGGGAAGTTAAATTAGTAAAGCAGGAAACCATATACTTCTATTTCAAGACCAGCATCCTACTACATAATAATGGCTCTTTTGCTTTGAGTTGTTGTAGGAAAGATGGATACATGCTCTTAATTGGAAAGGTCAACAAGAATCAGGAGCTTTCATCCTTTTTTATTTTCAATGTTTTTGCACTATATATTAAATGCCAGCTATTGTATTAGGTGTTAGATATTCAAGCCGACACCAGTTCCTAAACTGACAGTGCACTATAATATGTACTAATAACCCATAAATAAGTTTTATTCATCAGTACTTAGTACGTGTTAAGCAACTTAGAGGTCATGTATGCTTTAATTCTTCTAGTAATTACATGAAATAGGACAGTTGGTAACTGGCATTTTAAAGATGATGAAATTGAAGAACTACTGTCTTAATTAGCTCACACAAGATCACTTGGTATATTTTGTGAGCATCTCAGTTCAAGTTCAAGTTGAGCCATGGAGACTGTTCTTTCAGAAGTCTTTGCTTTGTGACTCTTACTATTCAATGTGTTTGATGTCTATGGTGTTTATTACTTTTTGCACCTCTATTCATCTTTGTTTATATTGCTATGAATTACCAGTTGAATGGGTTGAGATAGAACTTCATTGGATTTGGGCTCTTGAAGGCCAGTGGGCTACCAAACATGGCATCACACAGCATCACCATTACCATCACTGTAACACACATGCATAGCTCTATAACACTTACTTACCCAAGCCATCAGGTTTCTTTCTCAAAGTCTTTCATGGTTATTCCTCTAAAACTTTTAGAAAACCTGAGGATAAAGAGAATTTCCCAGGCTGTTAGTTTTCCCTGTGTAAGCACAGGTCCCGTGATATAGCAGCAAAACCAGGCTCACTCAACATCGTTACAACTCAAGCTCTATCCTTTCTCTGCTAACCTGAGAAAGGGCTGCGTACTTCAGAGTTTTCCTGGGTTTAGGCAGTTGGTGGATATTTCAGGGTATAAGCTCTGAGTGTGAGTTAAATACAAGCTACCTCATTTGTAGCTGGGACTGTTGTGTGTAGCTTGGAGGGAAAAAAGAATATGAGAAAAAAAGAAGAAAGAGGAAAGGCAGAAAAAGAGATAAAGGTGGAAGAAAGGAATAAAAAATGAGAAAGAATACAAACAAAAAAGAAAAGAGAGGAGTGAATGAATGAATGAACAAATGAGATAAACACAGATTGTTACATAGAGAATGAATAAGAGAAGTAAAGGTCAGAAACAGGAAGAGAAGGGAATTTTTAAGAATAGTATTCTCATGTACAGAGGGCTGGAGAGATGTCTGAACAGTTAGTAGCAATTTTTGTTTTTGCAGAGTAGCCAAGTTTAGTTTCAGCCATCACATCTGAGGCTCACCACCACCTATTACTCCAGCTCCAGTAGATCTGACACACTCTTCTTGCCTCTGTGGGTACTCACAGACATATGGTACACAGACACAAGCACATATTCATGAATGAAATTAAAAACAAGTCTTTTAAAAATGTTTCCATTTGTGGGAAGATTGGTAAGGCAGGGAGTGTGATAGTGAATGCATAGTAAGTTAGAGATATGCATTTAATGTCTAAGCAATGATATAGAAAATGTGACTGAACATGAGTTAAGCACTAACTAAGAATATTTGGAGATTTTTGGATATTTGCTACTTAAGAGTCATGAGCTGTGATGTAAATTTCAAATATTTAAATATTGAGTTCTAGAGACCTCTGCTTCATATGAGAGGGTACTTGGTGGTCAATTTGTAGTTCATTGAAGTAGGAATAGGTAAAAACAAAATAGAATATAGGATTAGAATTCTGACACAGTTGATTCCTATGCAAGTAATAGGATAAATAAAATTAAGCAAACTCCAGCCTGATATAATAGCTAATGCCTATGTTCTTAGGTCGCAATAAGAGGATTGTGAGTGAGTTTGAGGCCAGCCTCAGGACATTGCAAGGTTCATGCCAGTTTGTACGAATTAGTTTCAACCAACCAATAAATCAAAGAGAGAAACAAACAACACAATTTAAATTTCAGTTCCTTAGTCTCATCAGGGCCATGTTTGCCTGGTAGTGATTAGACAGTACAACTTTAGAGTTCTACATCATCATGTTTGCCTAGTGGCTATTAGGCAGAACAACTGTAGAGTTCTACATCATCATTTTTCCAGTGGTGGCAGTTCTCAAGCGAATTTAATATCATTTCAATGTTCAATAGTTCTGGAACAGAACAGAAATGTTTGAATTGTCGTTTGTATTTCTGTGATCAATTTTTCCGAGGATTAAAAATCATCTGATTCCTAACATGATGTTACTGTTGTTCATGTAACATATTTTATGGCATCCATGAGATCGGTGGTTGCCATGGATACTGTTTCACATACTATCAGCTAATAAGAAGTGAATTCTTGTAAATGTAAAAAATGTGCTTGATTAAAGAAGTCACATTCCAAGTGATCTTTCTTGTCAAAGAATCTAGTTATTTTGGGTATGGGAAAGGTGTATAATTTAAACTATTGCCACTTATCAGGACACTATACATGCTAACTCTTATGTCAATTCCACGGCAAGACTCAAAATGCATCAGCAATGCAGGTGAAAAAACAAATGACTCACTGCAAATTGTGAAGCTCACAGCTTACTTCCAGGCTTACTTAGTTTGGAAGAAAATAGCTGAAGTAAAAATCAGTTTGTTTCTGATGAGTGAAGGTGAGGTCAGCTCAACATCTGGTTTGTCCAGACACACAGTGTGATGCTTACAAGAGATTACTGAAAATAGATATAGATATAAACATAGACATAGGCATAGGTATAGATAGCCATGGCTACACAGAGAAACCCTATCTCAGAAAACAAAAACAAAAACCCAAAAAGGATAATATATATATATATATATATATATATATATATATATATATATATATATATATATTCTGGTGCATGACACACTTTATAACTTTGTCAGTATAGTCATTTGATAGAAATCTACTTTCAGTTGAATACTAATTAGTATAAAATATATTGCCTGAGTACATGAGATAGTTAAATTATAGCAGGTTAGCTAATATTTGAGATGTTTTATTTTTACCTCCTTCTGCAGATAAATCTACTTGGAAACATTAATACCAAGCAACCACTTCATGTTCTTGCTTTTGATGATGGACAAAGGTTGATCATCCTGACTTCAAGAAACTGTCTTCCCACGTACTAGTGTAACAGAGATACATATTACTTACTATATTTTCTAAATAGTCAATGAACACTTTAGGTAGGTTGTTTTTCTGAGCCATTTAGACATAAAACAAGCATGCTAGATGTCATGAAAATTGGCATAGATGAACATGTTTAGAGAAGTATCAGGGAAGAGGAAGCCAAGGTTTATTGAAAAGATTCTGGCTTGTGTGTCAGATCATGCATTTAAAAATAAATTATTTGAAATCCCATTGAATGTGAAAAGGTAGAAATTTGCAGCCACTATGTTGATGGGGGAAATTCACATATCAGGTAGGGTTAAGTAAGATGTACAAAGTTATTATGGTTTCTGTCTTCATATGAAAAGATTCTACAAGAGACACTTTTGGTGTTCACCCTTATAACTGCTCAACTTTTCTTCAATTTCAGCTCTAACCTCTATTTTTTTTGGTTCCAGTTGCTTGACATTTCATTTGATCTTATGTTCTAACGCCTTGAGTCAGGGTTTAGGCTATTTTCTTCAGGTTATTTTGGTCAATGTAGGTATTTACAGTTCCACTATGTCCTTTTGATGGATGTGCACTTTACTTTTGGTACACGGTATTTTCTTTCTCTTTGTCTCTACATATTTCCTATTGTTTATGTGAGTTCTACCTTGTTATTGGATTACTTAATTCCAAATGTGTTGTTTAATGTTCACATGCATATGAAATTGTAACATTTATTTTTTAATGTCATTCTTTTGTAGTCATAACACAAACTTTTCTAAAGGAAAAAGAAAGGAATAGATACTTTCCACTCATATTTTAAAGCTATTTTAATCTTGATACCAAAATAAATAAAATACCACATGATCCACTTTATCAGGGAGGCTTGCTATAGAGGTTTTTATTTGGCTTATTGGGCTTTTCATTTCCTGCATCATATTTGTTTGGGTTTTCTTGACTGAGGAGTACTCAGCCACAGGTGGAGCATCTATGACATACCCTCTCTCCAAGGTTCAGGGAGCATCGTGGTAGACGGGGGAGGAAGGATTCTAAGGGTCAGAGGTCAGGAAGAATCTGATCAAAACAGTATCTATGTGACATGATGGAACCGATTCATTTATGGGCTCACAGCAGCTATGGCTGCCTGTACATGATCAAGCCAATCAAAATTCTGGCACAGAGGGATTCATAAAACCCTAGCCCTCGATGAGGAACTCTGGACAGCTGATGGCTTCTAAGAGTAAGATAATTTAAGGGTGTGCCCTTTGGTAGTCGACTGACTCCTGTGGATGGCCCCACATTCAGAAATACATGAAGAGCACATATAGAAGTTGATGGGTTAATATAAAAATAGTTAAAATAAAAGAAGACACTAAGCTGGGGAGAGGGTTACAGAAGTGGTGTTGGATCTGGGAAGAGGTAAAGGGAGGAACTAGAGTGAACATCATAAAGATACATATTATGGAATTCTCAGACTGTTAATTGAAAACTCACAATTAGAAGCAGTATAGTTGATGAATATGTAGCACCTGACAAAATGCTAACAGATTCTACAAAGTTAATATAACCTGAAAAAGTAGGATACTAATAATTCAAGGTGGTATAAATTTTGAAAACTGAAGTTGTGTGTGTATATATATATATATATATATACAATTATGTATATATATGTTGTACATTTTATACATTTTGAAGTTAAGTAAAAAACTTTGTACATTTTACTTAACTCTACCTGATATGTGAATTTTCCCCATCAACATAGTGGCTGCAAATTTCTACCTTTTCACATTCAATGGGATTTCAAATAATTCATTTTTAAAGTGCATAATCTGACACACAAGCCAGAATTTGTTCAATAAACCTTGGCTTCCTCTTCCCTGATACTTCTCTAAACATGTTCATCTATGCCAATTTTCATGACATCTAGCATGCTTGTTTTATATCTAAATGGCTCAGAAATATATATATATATATATATATATATATATATATATATATATATAGTGTATATATACAATTAGTATGAGTGAAATATATATTTATATAATATATATAATATATATATATTTATATATATTTCACTTATACTAATCAAATTGTGTTCTATTTTGTTCAAACAGAACAAAACCAAAATGCTAATGTTATAAATGAAAATCACTGATAAATTCTAAATCCCTTTATAATAAAAACACTAAATGTTACAAAATAATAATAAACTCATTGTACAAAGAGCCAAACGTTTGGAAAGACTTAACATGTTCAGTTTACATGGAAATACTCCACACATTGGCTTTCTATTTTAAGGCATTTGAAATCAAAATCTCAGATGCTCCTTTTTAAATAGGTAAATTGATAAGCTGTGTCTAAACTTCATTTGAAAGTACAATGTGCACATGATAGACATAATCTCAAAACCCATAAAACTGAGTGAGTTATAATTTCTATTTCAAATTTTACTAAAAACCTAGAGTAACCAAGATGGTATGCCCATGACATCAGACAGACATAAATATTTTAAATGGAATTTACACTCTCTTATGCTTATGGTAAGCTGATTGCTGACAAGGATGCCAAGACCACTGTGTAGGAAAAGAATAGTGTTTTAATAGTGCATTCATTTAATTGAATAGTTAAAACATGAAAAAGAAATATAAGTTTAAACCCTACAGAATAGAATGATCTGTCTAGAACTTGTGTATTTGGTGTGCTGATTATGCCAAGTATATAACAAAATGTATACTTCAAAGCTTCACAGAGAAAGTCATTTTAAAAATGGAGATTATTTAATATATATTTATCCAAAGCAGGTCTAACAATTTCCAATAAACACATGAAAGGATTCTCAGTGCCCTTAGTCACTTGGAACATAAGGATCAGAAGTAAGTGTATTACTGCCCACTCACTGTGATGCCTTTTGCAAAATCCCACACATCCTAGTAATGATATATATTACTGAAGCTGCTTAGTCAAACACTTCATTATTTACTCTAGCAGTTAAAAATTAGAATTGCCATATGACTCAGATCCCACTTTTAGTTATACACTGAAGCAAAAACATATGTCCGCAGAGCAATCTATGCATGAATATTTTTATAATTTATAAGCATTCATCACAGTAGCCCCAAATGGAAACAATTTAAATGCCTGGTACCTGATTAATAGTTAAACAAAACGCTGCATATAGTACTTGATCATAAAAAGAATACAATACTAAACCTGTCGCTACAGATATGAACCTTAAAATATTATACTAAGTGAAAAACATCCAACAGAAAAGACAACTGTGGTGAACCATGCTGCAGAGTTAGAGTGACCTACCCTCGTGGTCAATGAGAGAAACATAAGAGCGCAGCAGACAGGAAGTGTGCGACATTGAAGCTGGCCAAGAGGCCCTTTCCTGACATCCTAGTCTATACTCCCTCCTGTCCAAATTGAGAATGGTCTTTAAGAATACTGGAGGATTGAGGATGTGGATGGCTGCCTGAGGGCTGGGATTCTTCAGTGCCACAGCTACTCCTGAGCTGGCCATGCTGCTGGAAGATTTTGATGACACTGTCTCTACCAGTTACTACAACAAACGCACTGGCTCCTCAAGCTGGTCTTGAACTGAATTGTTTCTTCAGTCTTTCAGTATCACTCTATCTGGTGCCAATAGATACTTCTTTCCTTGTCATTAGATGAGTCACTTGACAGCATTTGTTGTATCATATCATATTTAGAAAAAAATTATTAAAGATATTTAAATACTTTATTTATAAAATATTTATATTATATTTATAAAATATTTAAAAACACATATTTAAATAATCCACTATAGCTAAATCTCATGCAGCAGCACACAGAATAGAAGGTGCATATCAGAGTCCTGTGGGCACTCGCTGGGATTTACACTCTTGTGTTGTAAAACAAGGAATTGGACAAGGACATGTCAATAGTATTATAAGTCAAGACAGTTTACTTCAATGAGGGCAATATGTACCGAAGCTGGTAAAAGGATTAGAAGCTCAATGGCACTGTGCTCAGTAGATGGGGACCTTTGTATGACATTTTAATCTTGTGCACATTGGCACTTTTCTGCACATGATCTACTAGACTTCCACTCCATTGGGAAGGTTTTCCAGTGTGGTTTCTTTTATATGATAAAGTTGACCTTACTGTCATTCTGCTGCAGTACAAGAAAAGTGCAGATGGGACAGAGAGGATGGATTCTTAGTGGGAGAGGTAGTTATTAGACATGCAGGCATGGTCAGGGTGTGGCAATGCCAGCAAGTCTCAGTGTGGACTTGCAGGGAAAACAGTGAATGTCCAGAGAAAGTATGACAAAATCGTTGTTTCACAGAGGGCAAAAGACAATGGGAAAAAGATGCAACAGAGTTAAAGAAAGGGAAGTATTTTGAGCTTCTGTGTCTAAAGGAATAACAGTTACCATGGGAACATTAATACTTCATCAAAATGATTTATTTTTATATTTCTAAATTACCATATAAGTATATAAATACATATTGAACATTGAGCATATCCCCCACCATAATCTCCTCCTTTCTTGCCTTACCTATCTCCTGTTAGTCCATTTTGTTCCCTATATAGCTTTTCTTCAACTTCTATGTTGCTTATATGATTTTATAATATATACATATATAATATAGGAACTAAAATTGAGAGAAAACGTATTTGTCTTTTTAAGATTGGCTAAATTTACTTAATATGATTGTCTCTAGTTACATCCATTTTCTTACAAATGAAGTTAACTTTGTTCTTTATGACTAAAAAATAACCCCACTGTACATTGTACACCACATTTTTTTCATCCATTTTTCTGGTATTGGACACTTAGTTTGGGTCTGGACGTTAGTTATTGGGGTAGAGTTGTAATAATAATCAAGAACATAGATCTTGTCATCTTCTGCTCACTGTGCTCACTTAAGCTGCTGGATTTCAGTAGCTACCCTTTATGGTGATCTGTCATTTTCAGCCCAGCTGCTCAACCCTTACTAACCAGGTTGCAAATTGTAAAAGCAACAAATGGTTCACTTATGCAATGAGATACTTTATTCCAAATTGTCTCAATTCAGAACTTCTTTCATGAACCAACCTGACCTTTTTCTTGCTTATTAGAGTGGAAGTGTGGATACGTCAATAAACATTTTCAGAATTTCTGGGAGCAATCAACATGGATGCTGCAGCAGATGTGTCTGATTCTTGAGTTATAGGATCATGCAGAAGAGCTGATAATTTCAGTTCTATAACAATGACAGAAGAAGAAAAGGTAATTGAAACTTAGAAGCTCTCTTGGCTCCTTATCTATGGTGAGTGTGTACACACTGTGTCATCACTTAGCTGTGCACTAGAGTTAGGGGCAGCATACTTGATCCTTACCCAAGCTGGTAAAACAACACACACACAATCTTCAAAGCATCTTTTTTTTTTTTTTTTGTCCCAGAAGCCAGCTCCCACATAATGACATGAGACTTCTTATTAATTATGAAAGCTTTACCTGTAGCTTAGGTTTGTTCCTAACTAGTTATTATGATAAATTAAATTATTTATATTAATCTACATTCTGTCACAGAATGGGGCATTACTTCTCTTCTATCTTTCACCTCTTCTTTTCTCTCCGTGTCTCCTGGCTTCTGTGCATCTAGATTCCTCTTCCTCTTCTTTTCTTTCACTAGAAATCCTGTCTATACCTCCTGCCAAGCTATTGGCTGTTCAGCTTTTCATTACACCAATCACAGCAAATACATCTTCACACAGTGTACAAATACCCCAAACATTTCCCCCTTTTTGTATAAATAAAAAGGAAAGGTTTTAACTCTAACATAGTAAAACTATATACAATAAAACAATTATCAGCTAAGAATTATATTCACAATGTCCAGTCCATTTGGATTTGTCAAATTTGGAGAAAGTACTGTATTATCTATTCTATTTTAGTGAGTTCAAAGTTTTACATCTAAATTTTATTTTTTATTTTATTTTATTTTAACTTGTATTACCATCCTAAAAATGCCTTTTTAGACCTTAAAATATCTTCTCAGATAAGCAACTTAAGCTTGTATGTTTCTTAACCTTATAAACTTTACATCTCTTATGTAAGTTTCTTTTCTGAATTTGGTAATAAGGAAAACTATAACTATCTAGTCTTCAGCCCCATGAAAGACTCGAGAAGGGTATAATATTATCTCAGTAAACAGGAAGTACAGCGCAAACAACTTCCAAAAATATAGAATGACAGAGACATCTGGCTGCCTGGACAGTCACCCCAGGTTCCTCTACAATGTTGAGGCATCCATCTTTGGTCTATAGGCCTAAACTATCTGAAAGACCTTTCTGTGAAACAGGAATTTTGAAAGACTGTCCAACCTTATCTTGGCAAAATTCAGCAGTTGCCTTATTTTGTGTTTTGCTTGTCCAATTTGGACAGCATTCTGTCAGTAGTTGAGGCAAGGTCAGTTTCTTGCCCAGTGGTTAACTTTGACACAATTAAAGCAAATTCCATATGGAGGTTCTCTGATGATCATCATCCTTTTTTTGAAGTAAATTGGTACTTCCAGGAGCAGACATGTCTCATTGTAATGAAAAGCCTTAGGTTATTAAAACATCTTAAATGCCATATTCTGTAGGTCTCTCGTGTTTAAAGACTACCTCTATATCTAAAATATACCTCTGTTTAACCTTGCAAACATACCTGACATGAGTACAAGTTTGATTGTTATAGATGACTAATAACCTGTATTTCTTAATTATACATTACATTTTTAAACAAGCTGCATAGGTACAATACCTTAAATAAGAGTAAAAAACGTATATACAGTATAAAAAACAACCTTAAATTTGGTTCAGTAACAAAAATATCTTAAACAAGAGTAGAAACATACATAGAGTATGTTCTGACAAAAATAACCTTAAATTTATATCGACATACAAAAATACATACCAATGTAAAATATTTGAGATTAATATTTGCTTTTTAGTCTAAAAATAGATTCAATAATCTACCCTTTTATCCTATCATTCCAGGTTCCTCCTTTTTCTTTTCAGAAAGAGATTCTTGAATCCACCCTCCCTTGCTTAGTTTTCTTCCTTAGCATGATCAGTAACAGTTTTCAACCACTGCCCCCCCAATGATGACAAACATCTAAAACCCACCAAATGACCAAAAACTACACACCCCACCTCTTGGGAATGTTGGCATCATGCGCTTAAAATTACTCCTGTGGTTTGGGGGCAACTGTATTTCTAGGGGACCATGAGAAAATTGGGACAATGGTCAGGTCCTGGGAGAGCTAGATGTATTATTTTGTTTGTTTTAGTCTCTTTGTGATGGGGAAGTTTAAGCTTATCTAAAGTCTTGGCTGGAGTAGTCTTTGAGGCTGAACCTTCTGAGCTAGCAACTTTGAAGTTTTTCTGGATACAGAATTTTGAGGAAACTGTAACAGAGGCATTCTGAGAGGCTATAACAGAGGCACCTGGGCTGCTTGATTTTGTTGGTGTCTGGTACTGTTTTTCTGAAGACACATGAACTTTTAATGGTAACATATATATCTGTATTAACACAAGTATGGAATGTGCAGTGTGCCTAAGTCAGCTATAGAAGCTTTTTTGTTGTTGTTGTTTTGTGTCTGAGTAGGTAAAAGGCATCTGTTAACTTTATAAGTCTGCTTGGACTGTATAACCAAACCTCTATCCATGCCATACAGAAGGATGACATGTAATAATAAGTCAGTAGGACTCTGTAGTCTACAAGATTTATCATGTCTCATCTAGTCTCAGAGCCAGTCCCAGGTTGAGGGATCAGCATCTATGTAACTTGTCTTATAGTTTTTCTTTTATTTCTGTTTTTATGTCTGTAGATTAGGTTTTCAGGATGTCTCCACCAATCGAATCTTGTCTTCATTAATTTTGAAGAGAAATATAGGATTTTGTTTCCTGTGGAAACAAAGGCAACACCTCTCCCCCCAACACAACGTATTTTTTTTTACTTCTATTCTGAAATGAAGACATTCTTAAAATATATACGTTGGTTCAATTTAGCAGTTTCCATAATCCAATGTCTCTCAGCAGCTGTTGGTTTTTGTATATTAGCATTTAAAAAATTCAAAGAGAACAAAACATAGGATACAGATAGATGCCCTGAGTATTTCCCTTCCTTACCTGGTTTATTCTTTTCATATTACTTAACTCTTTATTTAAAGACTTTACTTTATTATTTTTAAACTATTTTTATGATTGTATATTCACCTATTATTTCTCTTTATTTAGCATCTAAGTACATCTTTAAATATACTGCAACCTATTCAGAGGGTTTGTCAGCCTGGACTTGGCTTTTGTTTGTGTGTGTGTGAGTCAGCAGCTTCCTCTGACCATGTGAGCCAAGTCTGAAACTACTAGGCTACTGTCTCAGGGCTCTACTTAGTATATGGCATGGTGGTGGCTAGCTCCACCCGGATTGGTTCTATGAGAGCCTACTCCATTGTCAGCAAGTACTGGCCCTGGAGCTGCATTTAACTGGCCCAGCTCTGGGAATTTCTTATGTCTGTCTGAAGCAGGAGTTTGTACCCAGTGCCGGCTGCTCAAGTGTTTAGCTGTACAGCAAGGTCTCTTAAAAAAGCTGTGCCTCTGTATGATGAGCATACCAGAGAAATCACTTTCTCAGGTTCTGTGTGGATGTTTGAGTCCCACATTAGGCACCATATGTAACAAGTCTTTTTCTGCATCTCCAGCCAGCTCCCAAATAATGACATGGAGACTCTCTTATTGATTATGAAAGCTCAACCTATAGCTTAGGCTTGTTCCTAACTAGCTCTTATAACTTAAATTAATCCATTTATATTAATCTTCATTCTATCATGTGACGTTACCTCTCTTCCATCTTGTACCTCCTGTTTCTTCTCTATGTCTTCAGGCTTCTCCTGTGCACCTTGATTCCTCCTCCTCTTCCTTTGTCTCCCTGGGAATTCTGCCTATACCTCCTGCTTTTTTATTACATCAATCATAGCAAATATATCTTCACTCAGTGTACAAATATCCCACAACACAGTCTAATGGTTATCGTGAGCATAAATAGCATGTTTCTAAACATTTGATACTTCCTGGGTGACAGTACTACGTAGGGATGCAATTTTGTTAACCTTAAACTTTGAACCCCAAAACTCCTTCACTGTCCAGTAGCTTTGCTCAAGATTTAGAGTCTCTTCATAGATATTCTCATTCATACTCAATCCCAGGTCTTAGTAACCTGTACCACCCAAGCTCCCATCCTAATAGAAGCAAGAGCTGTTGTCTTCCTTTAGCTGTGTCATCATCAATAGTTTTCTTCAAGAGAAAGAGCTGGGAGCTTTGCATCCTGATGGTAGAAGAACATGTAGCCTCCTGGCCTTAGAGTAGTCTGACTTCTGGGCAGAAGAGAGCAGACTTTATAAGATACTTTTTGATGTGTCTTAACTAACTGTCAGAATATTTTTCTCTTTTATCATGCTTGAGAATGGCAATGGCCCTCACATACTTCAAGCTTCACTGAAGTCCCCCAGATGTTTGTTGCCAGACCAGCAGCTGTCTTACATAGATATAGGGAATAAGGGAATACAATAGCTTTATATGACTTAAAGGACTTATGGAGCTAGCTGAAGTGAATATCATGAATGAACATTTGTAACAGGGTGCTCAACATGGTGCTGGAAGAGAATTCAGATCTTCCATTACAACAGTACACAGAGCAGAATGTGTTCTTCAGAGCTGAACCTTAATCCTGGGACTAAGTTGCTTAAAAACAAACAAATAAAAAACAAGATCACAATTTATAACCAATAATTTTCTCCAGTGTTGAGTATATAAAAGTAAATGCATGGGGATAAGTACATATATAGTTATGTTTGCACACATATAAACACAGTGTGTGTGTGTGTGTGTGTGTGTGTGTGTGTGTATATATATATATATATATATATATATTCAGTCACATTTACATTGTTTAGTTTTTGTAATTCTCAATGAAATATAAAATGTAACTGTCTCTATGTTAGCTTATGTTAAAATTTTTGGTATATTTGAATTGATTTTCTTGATGTTTATATGTAACTCAAAGTTACTGTAAATGTTCACAATAATTTAAACACTCATCCATCTTTCCAAGAGGGCTGGCTATGAAACCCACTGGAGAATTACTTTCAAATATTGACAGTACTGTTCCTTTAGTATGAAGGATTTGGAAACTGCATTGGCTCCAAGGCACCTCCTTAGTTTTCACTGGTGTTTGATGTTTGGGTCTCAGAGGTGTTGCAGGAAGCAGGAATTCTCAAAAGGCCCTACAGAAGTGGGTCTGCTTTATGTTAAAGAGCCAAGTCAGGCTTACACTAGAACTGCTGTTGTCTGTTGTACCCTGGGGCCTTAGGGGATGTTAAGTATTTCAGGGTACTCTAATGTTCTCTGAGCTGAGGTCACAGGCAACCTTCAATCAAATATGCAGGGCTCCAGCTGTCTGAAAGTAAATTGGATTTATCTTCACGTATTACTAGATAAATTAGATCATACTTGTAATGGGTGACTCGGGTTATTATTTCTTTCGGTAAATTTGAATCCAGTCATTGTTGGAAACTTAGTCAAATCTCTATCATTTCACTTCTATTGGAACTCAGATGCCACTAAGAAAAGCTTGGTCTTAAAAAAAATAGTGTTTTCTTTTTAAAATTTAAATTTATTTTCTTCTACCCTACAAATTTAGTTTTAAAAGAATGTTGTGCTCTTCAGTTTAGATAATTTCCATGGTACCTGTCTAATAGTGACAAAAATTTATTGGGAAAGATATATTAAAAAGTTTAAACTTTTAGAGAACATACAGGTATTATTTTAGAGTAGAGCTAAACCAACAAAACAACATAGGTAAATGTTTTTGTATTTAAGAGTAATAAACAAATCTTTTAAGTCAATAGCTTCCCAAGTTTTTCCTAAGAATGACCAGGATAAACTGCAGCACTTTTGACAAAGATGTTGGTGTAAGTGTTATATGTTCTATAGTAGCCCTTGAGTGAAGGATTTTGTAAAATGACCAAGCCTGGCTCCATCCAGATCTCAGCTTCCCTGTGTGAGGATGTGATAACTATTTCCACTCATAGTTGAGTTGTCATACTGCTGGTACTATGCCCTTGAACTTTTAAAACTGTAAGTGAAACAAGCCTCCTAAAGTCCACACACAACCACGAAGGAGCCTGAATATCTAAAACAAATTTGAGCAAGAACAAAATTGGAAGTACCACACATTTTATTTTAAAATATATTACAGGGTGATGATAAATAGTATGATTTACATAAACTAATAACTTCTACAGAGCAAAGGAAACAACATGTTTATAAACCTTATGTTTGATGAGGTGCTAATTTCTAGATTATATAAAAGGACCAATGTTATTGATCAATTGGCCAACACCCTAATTCTTGGTTCTTCATTGAATAATCCACAAAAGAAAAGCTATTTTATAGCACATTAAAGTTCACAGCGCGCTTTTACGTAAAGAGGACATATTTCCTGTATTCTTTTTGCCTTTTTATAATTCATGATATCATTCATGATCAACATCCCTCAACAGAATGGAACACTTATTATAATGGATGAATCTGATTTTTACATGTCACTATCACCACACTCCAAAGTGAGGATTTACTCTTGTTATTACATATTCTATGGATCTTGGCAGAAGTATAAAGATCCAAACCACCATTACTATGATATATAGAATAGTTTCACTGCCTTCAACACCCTCTGTACACTGCCATTTTCTTCCTCCTTTTTCATTAATCTCCAGAAATTACTGATGTTTTAGCTGTCAACATGGTTTTGCCTTTTCCATAATGACACACCATTGGACTCATACAGTATGGAGCTCTTTTCTGATTGATTTTCTTAGTGAAAATCATTTTTTGTTCATCTATTTCTTTTTGTGGCCTTAGAGTCCCTTTCTTTGCATACCTTTTTGAATGTCTAACCACTGAGATCTCCCAAATTTTGACAATTAGGAATAGAGCTGAAATAATTTTCAACTTATTTGGAAATGTTTTTGATAGTGACGATGACTGAGGTTCCTTTTTCTTTTCATCAGATGACAAATCAGAAGACAGGGTTCAGTCATTTTCGCCCTTGGACTTGAAGACTGGCACCTCCCAATAAACAAGAAAATAAACAAGGAGTTCAAGAAGTGAGATAATGGTGGTACATACCTGAAATCTCAACAATGAGTTGGTGGAGTCAGGGCATTGATGCCAGCTCCAGAGAGGGCTCTAGTCCAGCTTGGGATATGTAGGACACTGTTTAAAAAAATGAGATATGCTTCCTATACACTGTATACTTATTCAATCTCACATAGCCACACAGGTAGCACTAGACATTCATTACCATTTAACCTCTTAAAACCATTCTTTTAGCAGAGCCTGACTTCCATCTCCTTCTTGTGCACCTGTTTTTCTTGGTTTCTACTTCTATCCAGTCTCTGAATTGGGGTTCATTTTTCTTTCTGGTTTGAAATGTTTTGTCCTCTCGCACAAATATTTTGTTTCCCTGAGAATACCTGTTAGTGAAGAGAGAGTCCAATTGGAGATCTCCATTGAATTCTTCTCTTTGGAGCTGGGGAACCATGCAGAAGAGGGGGAAGAAGGATTGTAGGAGCCATGGGGGTTGAGGATGCCAGGAGAACATGGGGCCTACAGAAATAACTAAGCAGGGCTCATAGGGGCTCAGAGAGACTGAAGTAGCAATCACATGCCACTATAGGACTGAGCGAGGTTCTCTGCAAATATGTTATGGTTGTTAGCTTGGTGAATTTGTGGGACTCCTAACCGTGGGAATGGGAGTGTCTCTGACTTTTTTGTCTTCTCTCTGGACCATTTTCTTCCTACTGTTTTGCTTTGCCCAGCCTTGGTATAAGAGTTTGTGCCTAGTCGTATTGGATCTTGTTATGCCATGTTTGGTTGATATCTCTTGGAGGTCTGCTCTATTTGAAGGGAAATGGAGGAGCAGCAGATTTAGAGGAAAGAAGAGTTGTTGGGAAGACTGGGAGGAGTGGAGGGAGAGAAGGCTGAAGTCCAGATGTATTGTATGAGAGAAAAATAATTTTAAAAGGGAAGAAATGCTCAGAATATATTGACATCACATGCTGTTTCAGTGTAAGACAATGTGAGATATTGAAATGTAATTAATCTGTAAGTGTTGTTTTCATGTAACAGGAGATGACTCAGTTACAACAGGTGTCAACAAACAGTTCTATGAAAAGAAAGAATTCAAAAAAATGTGCAGATTAGTTGCCGTATTCCTATCACTTTCTTCTACTAAGACCTTGTGGCTCTAGGCTGTCATTAACTCTATCCAGTGAGTAGCTGGACTTTTATTATGTCTTCCTGTCTGAATGATTATCTCCAGACCTCGATCCTGATTCTTTTCCTACTCTGTCTCTGTCTGTCTGTCTCTCTCTCTGTCTCTCTCTGTGTCTGTCTCTGTCTCTGTCTCTGTCTCTCTCTCTCTCTCTCTCTCTCTCTCTCACACACACACACACACACACACACACACACACACACACACACACACACATAAATTAGCCTAGGACAACACTCACTGCTTAAATTTTTTTTCAGCTAAAGCCCAAGACCAAGACAGAAAATCACATGACATCATCACATGATATCATCACATGGCATCATCTCATGGTTCTCTTGGGGGTTATCTGACCACACTTTGTGCCGGGATACCCATTTAATGGGGAATATCTGGGCAAGTGCCTTGAAACAATCTTTAATAGCTTCCTATAAAGCCATGTGAGAAAGAGAGAGAGAGAGAAAGAGTCAGAGACAGAGACAGAGAGACAGAGAAGCAGTGATATTTAGCAAAATTAATTCTCATGTATCAATTTAGGAATGTGACTTTTCTGAAACTTTTATGCACCTGATGATAAACTGTTCCATTGTTTATAGAAATGCAAAAATGCAATTGCAACTAGATTTTCTTAACATTTGCACTTGGCAACACCAAGAGTTGGAAACAAATTCAGAGTCTTCAATTTAAAGCAATAAATGTATTTCTTTATATACCCCACAGCTCTGCCATGGAAGCACCTGCCCACTCTTATCCCATGCTTCTTTGTATTGATGGTTATCTCTGTGAAGTGCAGACCCTAGGGACAGTGGGAAGAGGGTCTTATTTATCTGGACACTGGGACTTGCTGTAGCAGATGCTTGATAAATGTTCTCTGCAGAATGGAGAGAAGGAAGCAAGGAAGTAGAAAGGGAAGTGGAGTAGGAGAAGCATTTCATCTTTAAAGTTCCTTTCCCTAAGCACAAATTTAGAAAGTGTGAGGAGATCTTCCCCAAAATGATAATGGCCCTTTTGGAGCCCACTTCTATGATGGGACACCTAGCACAGCCTTGAGGCAGGGGGAGGGGCTAGGACCTGCCTCTACTAAATGTACCTCCCCATGGGAGGCCTTACCTTCCTATAGGAGGGAATGGAGGGTGGGTTGGCAAAGGGAGGCTGGAGGGGCAGGAGAAGGGAAAAAGGGGATCTTTGGTATGTACAATGAATAAAAAATATTGTTAATTAAAAAAATGATAATGGCCCTTCCCCCAAACTAGTATGTATCTATAATGAGCAGGTTCAGGCTTCCTTGTTTGCTTGTTACTAATGTATAAACAGAATGAAAAGAATGTATTCTACTAAGCCTGTATGCTTATGCATGTGACCAGAAGAGAATATCCTGTACCTAGAAGGACAAAATTATTCTTAAATAAAGTAAACACATTCCGACATTTGTCCAAAGGATACATATGAAACACTAAAGGTTTTATTTGTTTTACTTCATTTTATTTTCAGCAAATGCAACATATTAGGTGAAATATCCCACCTGGTGGAAGAATATAGGATGTCTTAAACAGTAGAAAGGAAGCTAACAAGTTCCTCTATTCACAGCCCTGGTGCCGCTTGGTTGACTTGTTTGTTTTATTTTTCTTCCATCACTAGGAACATCTCACTCAGGCATGGAAGGTGGGCAGAGCAAAGCCACCATGTCCCCTATCTAAAGTTCTCATCACAGCCACATGCATAGCACACACCTTTCCTTTACATTACTTGGAAAGCTTTATCATTGGGGTAGTAGATTTTTATTTTATTTTATTTTACAATATAATTTAATTCTACATATCAACCACAGATTCCCTTGTTCTCCCCCCTCCCGCCCCCCTCCCCTTCCCTCCAGCCCACCCCCTCATTCCCATCTCCTCCAGGGCAAAGATTGCCCTGAGGATTGAGATCAACCTGGTGGACTCAGTCCAGACAGATCCAATCCCCTCCTCTCAGGCTGAGCCAAGCGACCCTGCATAAGCCCCAGGTTTCAAACAGCCAAGATACAGTGATGATAAGAAGCAGGGTGACTTTAGTAAATTTACATGCTTTTACATTTTTCAAAAGTAAATATCCATCAACACCTTCTTGTATTCTGGTTAGATCTCACTTCCCTGTAATTGGTGCACCATTTTGTGTTTATTGTGGGAAGCCAATGGCTAACTCAAAATAGTAAATATTTAGCATATTTTATTCAATAATTTGTCAGTTGCTTCATAGTGCAATTTAGGTAACAAGGGCTTTGGTTTTATATAGTGCCTTAGGAACTTAAGCTTTTTAACTTGTGGTTTGTGTGGAGCATCCACTACTAAGTTCAAAAATATGGGACAGACCAATTGTGAGTAATGTGAACCATATCTGTACAATGGCAATGTGGAAACGACATTTACTGAACACACCTCATGCCTTGGTGTTGTATTACATATATGTTTGTGTCTGAGTAGACTATTTCACTCACTCCTTGACGAGGCCAATAAATGAGCAGTTTACTAGCCACAACAGAATTATATTAATCATAGAGTTGGCATATAATTTTAGAAATAATTATTGAAATAAAAATATTTTTCTATAATCAAATTTTCCCAATACTAATTCATCTAAATTCTCATAATCATAAATTTAGTCTTATTTTTGAGTATTTTGTGGCTTGAAATCTTTTTTTAACCATTTTTTTTTCTTATTTTAACTTAGCTGTTACAGCCTGGTAGTTCAAAGTATATCTTTCCTTCCCATTTTATTAATGAAAAATGGAGATCCAGAGAGAGTAACAATGCATATACCTCACTTAGTAAATAACAAGTATTCTAAGAACAGTGTTGCCTAAGAAGTTATGTTTAACAGTCTTACTTACATAGCCAACAGTCAATCAATAAAGTTCTTTATTAAAATTATTTTATTTTGTTTTAATCTTTAGTGAGTAGTAATCATGTGACATGGTTCTGGGCTACAAATTCTTTCCAAAACAGAAGAAATGAAATTGGAGATGGTTTATTTTTATCTTCATATATTGATTTAAAGCTGCCTAGATCTGGAGACCCATTTCCATGAATTGATCATATACACATGCATACACTCAAGCATATACATATCACCATGCATACATATCTACACACATATAGATATATATGAAGACAGAGTGCACAAGTATGTTTGTGTCTCAATATGTGCATGAACATAGGCACACTGTCAGAGCAAACATGCACATATGTGCATATATATGTGCATGTTTGCTATAATAGAAATTTATTCTCTCACTGTTCTGGTTTCTATGACTCTAGGTCTAGATGTGCTCACGGCTATGTATCCTCTGAAGCAGCAAAGGAGAAACCTATCCATGACTGTAACATGAATCTTAAAAGGTCTTATTAAAGAAAACAAGCCCAGAGCCAGTTATTGGGGTGAATGCTGGAAGATCAGAGAGGCAGAACAAGCCACAGCCACCTCACCTTGCCAATTCTTCAGCTGATCCTGTTTCCTCAGACTGGAAGCCCCTGAGTCCTCACCAAATGGATCTCAGCTGAACTGCTGCTAGAAGCCTAAAAACTTAACCAGCTAGTTCCTGCTTTTCACGCCTTATATACCTTTTTGCTTTCTGCCATCACTTCTGGGATTATAGGCGTGAGTCACCATGCCTAGCTGTTTCCAGTGTGGCTTTGAAATCACAGAGATCCAGATGGATCTCTGCCTCTGGAATGCTAGGATTAAAGGCGTGTGTGCCACCATTTTCTGGCCTCTATATCTAGTGGCTGTTCTGGTCTCTGACCCCAGATAAGTTTATTAGGGTGCACAATATTTTGGGGAACACAATATCACCACACGTGACTCTTACAGTATTCATCGCTCAGGCAATTTCCTGGTTTGTCGTCATGACTCAGTTCTCTAACATCACCTTCATATGGACATCTTTTTTTCTGTGTTTTCTCTTGTCTATCACTCATAATGAAATAACATTGGCCTAATGTCCAATCTAAATAATGAACCATGATCTTATTTCTGCATCCTTATATATACACAGTTACTTTTACTAAATTCACATTCACTGGTTTTAAGTGTTTGGATGTTGTCTTAGTCAGGATTTATATTGCTGTGAAGAGACACCATGACCATAACAACTCTTACAAAGGAAGGCCTTTAACTGGGGCTAACTTATAGTCTCATAGGTTTAGTCCATTACCATCTGTGTAGGCAGACATGGTGTTAGAGAAGGACCTGATTGTTCTACATCTTCATCTACAGGCAGCAGGAAGAAACAGTGTCACACTGGGCATACTTGAGCTTATAAGACTTCAAAGCCCACCCCTACAGTGGCACACTTGCTCTAACAAGGCCACACATACTCCAACAAAGCCACATCTCTTAATAGTGCTACTCCTAAAGACCAAGCAATAAAACATATGAGTCTATAGGGTCCATACCTATTCAAATCATTACAGATATGCATATGCTTTTTTAAGGCCACCTTTTAACCCAATATTCTGCATTCATATAGTTTTCCATGGTAGTGTTATAACAGATTACCACAAATATAGACTCTTATGATAACATACAGTCTCGAAGTTCTGGAGTTTAGAATTAAAAGCATCTGATACCTTCAAGTTTTCAGCTTGCAGAGTCTGCTGGTTTTCCTTGCCTTGATCTGTTCTGCCTTCTTGCTTCTATCATACCATCCCTACCATTAACCACCTCCCTCTGAGAAGTGGCTTTGGGTTATTATTGAGTACCACATTATTCTAGGCAATCTCATCATCTTAATCTTCTCAGATTAGTCACATTCAGAAAGTCAACTTCTCCCTGTAAGGAAACATATTTACAGGCTTTGAGGGTTAGGATGTAGATCTGGGGTACATTGTTCACATTTAACATAGGCAAAAAATTAAAGAAACAATAAATATTTCAAAATCTGGGCAGTTAGATGTACTAGAACCAGTCAGGCAAAATTTTAAAAAATAAGATGAGTGTCCTCTGTTCTGTGGCTTAGACTGGCACTAGATAGAGGGCCCCTCCATCCTAGCAGAGCTAGGCCTCGGATTTTCAAGTCCCTGGTTACTGGCTCCTGATATCTGCTCTCCTGCTTTCAGAGCAGTCGGTCTTATTTCTGTTCTCCCCCTGAGCTGAACTTGAAGCATATTTGGCTTATTAATCTTCATCCCCCTCCTGAATACCCCTGTGAGGTTATCAAAGGGCAAAGGAAAGGACGGCAATAATCATCCTTATTTCACAGGCCAGGGATAATGACAGCAAAGTGGTCCAATTAATCTCTCTAATTAGTTGTAGAGAAAGACAGGAAAGGAACCCAGGTCCTTGGCCCAGTCATCTGTCTCCTACTCTTGCAACCATGTTTTTATCTTTTACAATTTCCTAAGAACTTAGAGCTGATCTGGGCTTTTGAAAAGTGAATTGGCAGCAGCAGCCATGAAGGCTATATTCACTTAAAGTGTATGTGTGTGTGTGTGTATGTGTGTGTGTGTGTGTGTGTGTGTGTGTGTGTGTGTGTGAAGGGTATTTAGTGACAGTTTTTCTATTGTACATCCCAAAGGGAGACTAGAATGAACCACTCCCTGAGGAAGCTGTAACTGAACTGTGAATGAGCTACAAAGTAAAGCCAGAATAGCTTTATATTCCATGTGGAAAGTATTTGCTAATATTGTATTTTTTTTTCCAGTGGGTCAAGTGGGTCACTCTGCCATCTGAAATTTGTATGGGGCAATGGAGGAGGCCTATCATATTCACCTAGTTCTTGTGCACACTTGGGGATTTAAATATGACTAGATTCCTTAAGCTATGTTGGCCTAAAGGTCAGCCAATCTTTAGTAACCCTATGCCAAGGGGAACTGCAGTGAGATGGGAGTGAGTCATCCTTTCTGCGATGAGAGAAGCTTATCTACTCATGAACCCAAATCACATGTTTGCCTAAAATGTCAGCATCCTTCTTTCTTCTCAGTCTCTCTTTTGTGCTACAGAGTACTACTGCTTTTTGGAATGTCATAGAGACCTTCAACAAACTGAAGACAAAAATGTGTATGTATTATGCAATATGATCCAGGGGAGTGCTGTGGTTTCTTTAGCATCTGGTTTTGTGGAATTCCCTTCTGATTCCTCTCAGTGCAGGCAGGTGATGCTTTTGAAATCTGACCTCCCTCATCCCTCAGTCTCGTGTCTTCAGAACTCAAACATGCACGAGATTTTTCAAGCATACTATGATTTTCTCAATTTATTTCTTCTGCATGAGATGTATTCTTTCCTTTACACATTCTCCTTTTACATTCATTTCTCCTCTTGGGTCCCAGTTTGCATATCATATTTATGTCTTTCTCTTTAAGGCTAACTAAGACATCCTTTCTGTGTTCTCTTTCGTAGCTAATAGATGCTCCAAAAAATACTGATTGAATAAAACAAAGTTCAAATTCCTATAGTTTTAAAGTTTATAACTGAAATATATTTCAATAGAATCATCCACTCCTCTAGAAACAAAAGTCAGCAATAGTCCTTATCCAGTTAATACATAACTATAATATCCTGGGCTAGAAAGATGACTCAGTAGTTAAAAGTGCTTCCTGCTTGAACTTGTGATCAGTTGCCAGCACAGGCAGTTGGCTGCTCACAACATCCTGTAACTCCAGCTCCAGGGGATATGACTCCTTCTGGACTCTGTGGGCACCTGAACTCATGTGTACAGACCTAGACACAGATGTAATTTTTGCTCAGGAATATGACGTCTGGAAAATTTCTTAAGAAAATGAAATTAAGAAAGCAAAACTTTGGAAAAAGATACTTACGGACATAAAGTTAGTAAGCATGTGTCTTTGGAAGCAGTATCAAAATTTTTAATAAGATATGAGCAATGACACTATCAATAGACATACTAACGTGGAAGGAGAGAAATACCTTGGTTTCCAAACCCTGAACAAGAACTATAGGCAACTAATTACTGCAGAAAGAAGGAGAATTAGCCTTTCCCAGGCCAACTAGGCCCCTAATTGATCATCCAGTACAAAATGGTCAGCCCTGAAATCATATACACATAAACAACAAAAAAAGACTCAGCAGGTTATGTTTATTTATGCATCCCCCTGTGTCTGTGTATGTACTACTACGACTAATAATAATAAATAAAAGAGGCTCTCAATTTGAGAAGACTGAGAAAAAATGAGAAGTGAAGTGGGAGAGGTTAGGAGGGAATGGATACGAGAAACTTTGGAGAGAGGAAAAGGGAAAAGGAAAACAATATAATTATATTTGAACTTAAAAATATTTGGGAAAGCACCCAATTTTAAATATGGAAAGAACTGTTGTGAGTAAAATGGTATACATTCACTAAAATTCTTTATCCTGTAGAATTTATGGTGAAAAAGAGATAGTTTGCACTGTAGTGTTAAACGTGGATCATAGTTTAAAAAGTGAGAAATAGCTAGTACACATTTCAAAATAATCACCAAATCAGTTTAAACTTGAGGTAAGAGATGCAGCCAAATAGTTTCCAAAGTGCTTTGAGTAGTAAATCTATGTCCAATCCCTTTCTATTTTGTATTATTTTTCCAAGATATAACAAAACACATTAATATTAACTTTATAAGACTAGTATTATTCTATAAAACAAATTCCCGTATTCCCAAATGTCAAAGTGTGTACAAACATACATGCCTAAAACAAACAAATAGCAGCACCAAAATGTATTTTTAAAGGCCAAATTAATTAACAGTCAATAAAAGTAATGGTTTTCATCATCTTTCTTTGGAAGACCTTATCTGTTCCTGTGCAGTAGACACAAAGGAGCACACACAGGAAATCACTTAATGTCTGTTGGTGGACATCTGGTTTTGTTTGTTTGTTTGTTTGTTTTGTTTTATTTTTCTGTCTGGCAAGGCCTCCATGTTCTTGGGAGCTTTCATCCTGACTTTTCTGTGGAGACCACCTGTGCCATATTTAAAGGCTTCTCTGCTCTATGAAGAGGGTGGTACACAGGATTCAGGCTGGGTAGTCATTTTATGTCATTCCTGTCAACAGAAATTGAATGAGAAAGGATTAGTACCCAATAAGGAAAGTGTTACTAGTTCTGTGGAGTTTTGATTGGCATATATTATTTGTATGTAATAAATTAGCTTCATGTAATATTTTCTTATATGCAAATAACGTGTTTCAGTTCATACATTCTCTTTATCCTTTCTTTTTGATATTTTCTTGATGAAAATCATTCAAGAGTTTGGCTAAAAACAGCAGCAGCCACTTACTTTTGGTTTTTAGTTTCTGACAAACACCTTTGACATGTACAGTGATCTCAAACCTTCACCATTCAATGCAGATATACAGATGTTGCACTAGTCTCCAATCCTTCATTTGACCCTTTTACTCAATCCCTGCATCTTGCCTCCGTTTCAGATAACATTTTCCAGTAGTCAGTTGTCCACAGCTTCTTTCTGATATGTCTATATATCGGAGTTTCCCACATCTTCTCATTTTTGATATTTGCTAGAACAGTTCCCACATCTCAGAAAAACAACATACAATTATAGACATACCATGAGGTTTTGTTTAAAAAATACAGTGAACACAGAGGTGAAAAGATGCTTAAGGTGTGGTGCAGAGGACATTCAGCATGGAAGCTTCTGTCCTCTTTGAGGCTGTGGTTGCGGTCTTCTTGGCATAAGGAAATTTTTTTTCTGTATGGGACTTCTTCTTTGTAGGTTTTATATAACTTCCCAATCCTTCCATCACTTGATGGCTTTCCCCTTCAACCAGTCTTGATCTTGTGGTTAATTGGGGGCTTTCCAAAATTGATTCATTTATATAAATTCAGGTCTGCATGAAAGCAGTTTGCATGGGAGGTAGAAAGGATTTTTGGAACTGTGTGCCAGGAGCCTGGGACCATTTTACATACTATATAGTTTCCATATCACTATGTCATAAATTTCTGTCATTTAAAATCTGAAAATTCTAGTTTATAGCAATTACCCAAGTGTTTCTCAGAGTTATTCCTATATTTTCACCTATTAATGTAGTTATTTATAGAGAATTAAAGAAAATTTACAAAGTACACATTACAGTTAGGAAAAAAAATCACCAGTCATTGGTTACTGTATCATCACAGTTCCCAATAATGTCTGTGACCCCAGTCTCATTTTTTTTATCTCACAGTTTAAAATACAAGCTCCTTTGAAATTCCATATTTCTTAAATAAATTCAGTTGAGATAGACTTTCTATTATATGATTTATATTTTATTTACTTAATAGTTTGCTAAAACCAACCTTTCATAATAGAGTTTTAATTTTAAAAGTTAACTAGACATTTTGTTCAATGAGTAATGATTTCCAATGATTAATCATATAATTATGAGCCTGTATGTTATTTGATTAACATTCAAATATTTGTTTAGAATCTACTAAGTAGGCTTGTGTATCAGAGCTCTGTAAGTGACTCATTACTATTCTTGGTTACTGTTGAATTTGATATTTTAAATTAATAAATTATTTGTGTGACTTTAAGTGGGAATAAACTAGAGAAAGTGTTGTCTTCAAGAAACAAAGCTTCTCACATTTAACTGTAGAGTTAAATGAAATATAAGAATCAACTCCTAAAAATATTTGTTTATAAACTTACGAATTTAAATCTGGGTTCACAATGATGAAAAAAATAGTATATATCCAGTTTCTGAGCTAATAAGACTATGACCATAAAAATTACCTATATAATATGTGCCATCTAAAGATAAGACATGAAGTCATTGAAACTTCTTTCCATGTTATCCAGTTCTTGCTTAAGAAATAAATGATGACCCAGTGAAATGCCAAATGTCAGATATATTTCCTGAAAATTTTAAAACAAAACAAATGAACAACTCGAAACATAGGTGGGGCATGCCTGTAATTTCAACATTAGGAAGAGCAAGAGGATCATCAATGTGAGCTAGCCTGGATTACCTGTGTCTGAAATAACAAGGGGAGAGGGTAGGGAAGAAGAAGAGAAGGAAGAGGAGGAGGAGGAGGATGAAGAGGGGGAGGAGGAGGAGGAGGAGGGAGGAAACAGTTACAAAGCCCCAAACCCCTTTCCTTTCTCCTGGGATAACAGTTGGAAGATAGTGTGGATGCTGCACCTGGGGTGAACATTGTTAATAGAGTTTATAATAATTAATCTGCAGTGTAAGTCTCTAGTGATCAAAGATGGAATCATATGCAAGTGTGGTTTTAATTTCCTCTTCTAAATGAAGAACAAGAAAAACTATAAATCACATATCCAGTTCTGCCATAAATCTCATTTGTTCCATTGCGTGCTGACAATGTGAAAGAAATATTTTATTCCACACATTCCCAGTTCATACCAGGTTCACTGTAGCTTGCTTGTTCTAGTAATAAGTAAGTATAGGTCACACAAATTCTGAAGTTGTAAACATCGCTTCCTCTGCTGACCCCCAAGATTGACAGCAGCAGGCATGCAGACATGCTAACAATATTGGCTTGTCTTTGCACACTGCAGTTTCCATTCCAATGAGACAAGATGCACGTGAGAAGCATCTCCTGTTGATTTATGAGTCGCAGTGGGGAAAACGTCCTCAGGAACCACCAGTCATAAGGAGATAGGATTTCTTCAGTGTGGGAGCCCAGAATGTATCCAGATAAATCATCCTCATCACTGCCTGGAACACTTTTTACTAATTTACAGGAGTTCCTGACAAAAACTGATATCTATTATATTTTTAAGAAACATAGGAACTTATTTTTACTTTTACAGAATTCTACACAATTTCTCTTTGTTAATTCATTCAAATGTTTATTATCTACTCTCTTCGTTTCTGTTTCTCTCTCTCTCTCTCTCTCTCTCTCTCTCTCTCTCTCTCTCTCTCTCTCTTTAGTTTTTGCTATAGAGATGGCTCTATTTGATGTAATAGTATAATAGTAGATAAAATAGTTGAGATAGCTCAATATTTGTTTTAAAAAGACTAGATTTGTGTGTGTTACATAGTGATATGCTAAAATAGAAGAACAATGTTCCAGGAAGAAATGAAAAGCTTAGGAAGGATGTCATTCATCTTTTATACCTACATCATTTTCCAAAGTCATGGCTTGTCACTTATCATAGACAAAATCAAAAACAAAAACAAAAACAAAAAAACAGACACACAAACAAAAACTTGACAAAATCCCTGGCTCATAATTCTAACCTTATATGTTTATTTATTTATACATGTTACCGTTTTAGTTCGTGAATTTTCTGGTTCACTGATTTCTTTGGCTTTCCTTCTGGGGAAATGAGCATTTCTTCCACTTACCCTCAAGGAAAATGCTGGACTTTGTGGTTACTTTCTAGGATATTGTCAATCATTTGAAAGAATGCCAAACCAAGAGTTGAATTGCATATATATATGTTAAAATGTAAGATTGTCTTCTTACAAAAATTAGTTCTTCAAGGGGTTGGAGAGATGGCTTAGAGGTTGAGAGCCTTGGCTGCTCTTCCAGAGGTCCTGAGTTCAATTCCCAGCAACCATATGGTGGCCCACAACCATCTGTAATGTGATCTGCTGCTCTCTTCTGGCATGCAGACAAAACACTGTGTATACATCATAAAGAAATAAATCTTTAAAAAAATTGTTCTTCAAGAATAGGTATGTTTCTGGGTCTTTCTTATCTGCAATATAAAATGAGAGATTTCAAGTCATGAAAAATTAAATGTCTTCATAGCTACAATAAACTGACCAGTGGGTTTTTTCTTTTTTTCATTTTCTTATTCTATAAGTAGACTGAGCAGTTTAGAGATAAATAAGCATGTGTATAAAAAACAGCATAAATATGTACTATCATACATCACAAAGCACACATGAGGCAGCATACTTGCAGCATGGAAACATGCAGCACATCAATGACTTTGTTACACTGGAAAGTCTCTTTTATGTTTGATAACATTTTAATCTGCATTTTCTGGATGAGTAAACTTGATTTATAGAGAATCACACAAAATAATTTGACCATGATCCCACAACAAGTATGGTTAAGAGATGTAAGATGCATGGACAGTTTGGCAGCATCATTTGTGTTCAAAATCTGGAATATAACTATAGTTGTTTTTAATTGAACTGCTATGGTCCAGGATTTTTAGAAATGCAATAAGTCTTTGTATTTTTTCAGAAGTATCGAAAAGACTATGTTTGCAATGAGTGTAAGTTTTGTAGTTACACCTCTCTTTCAGTGAATTTCCTGGAAACCTTTTCTCCACATCATTCCTACTTCACAATTAAATAAGTTGCTTCTAAAGGTACAGCCACATGTCAGTGGATAGTTACCTGCAAGCTCTGTTGGTGGCAGTTGATTCATTTTGTTCATGGGAAATGTTCTAATATTTTCTCTACTGTAATTTCCTGAACAATATTTACTTTCTGTTCATGCATCAAATTTTGTAAAGATTTTCTAAAATCTCCTTTGCTGTTGTAATTATTCTTGATTTTTCAATTATGTGAGGCAGAATGAGGAAATTTGTGTTAAATATCTAATTTCTCAGAGGAGAAAAAGGCCTGAATGATGAAAGATGCTGTTAATAAACAGAATGAAAGCAAATAGTTTTTATTTTTTGGACAGCAATAAAGAGATGAAATTTATGTCTTAAATGGTGTATTCTAGATACAAAATAATGCAATTGTAGGGGAATTACAGTAGAGTTAGGAAAAGTATGTTGGAGAGTATGGCTGTAACGTGTAAAAAAGACAGTGAACTGAAATAAGCCATTGGGAACAGGAAAAATATTGAAAGTGAAATCATTAGAGAACATACTTTCTCAAATTCTGGAATCAGTTTCATGTGTGGGAAAGGGGAAGAATATTTTCAAAATGATTTCTACATTTCTCACCTCAAGTTTAGGTGCATTGATTAATGATGGGCACATTACTCAAGCTGTTTTGAATGGCAGTATCGTAACATGTAAAGATGTAGCCATTCTAAACATCAGGCACTCTGCAGAAGAATGCAAATCATGCATCAGAGAGGACAAGAGCAGGCAAATGCTCATTAGAAGAAAGGATTTTTGGTTGTCTCTGTAGGTTTCCCCATCATGATCTTGATGCCCCTTGCTCATAGAATCCCTCTTCTCTCTCTTAGACAGGACTCCTGGAACTTGACCTTTGGCTGTGGATCTCTCATGAAATTTATATCAACAGCTGTGGAGCCTGAATGGAACTGGACTAAGCCTTCTGCATATCGGGGCAGTTGTGTAGCTTGATCTACTTAAGGGGCCCCCGGACGGTAGGATCAGAATCTATCTCTGGTGCATGAGCAGGCTTTTGGGAGCCTATTACCTATGATGGGACACCTCATGCAGCCTTAGGGGGAGGAGGGGGCACCTTGGACTTGCCTCTACTAAATGTACCTCCCCATGGGAGGCCTTACCTTCTGGGAGGAGGGAATGGGGCATAGGTTGGGAGAGGGAGGCTGGAGGGCCAGGAGGAGGGAAGAGGAGGATCTTTGGTATGTAAAATGAATAAAAAATATTTCTTAATAAAAAAGAAAGAATTTGCTTGCAAATGCATCAGAATAAGTAACTATGAAGCATAGATTTTTAAGAACTATAAGAAGACATCACAAAGTAGGTGACAAATAGCTCATTATAAACAAAATCACAAATGGATTAAATTGTCTAACTAAATCCCATTCTGTTTTGAACCTAAGGAATTAGCCATCAAAAATAATCTTAACTAATATTTAGTTTTGATTAAAATAGAACATTTAGCATTCCTCCTATAAAAAGTAAAATTTTGAGAAACTTTAGATACTTACAGCCCCTCCTCTCCATAGTCCAGTAAAATACTTTGTCTGGTTTGTTTCCTTTCCAAGTTACTATATTTTTAAAAAGTCACATTTCTACAATATTTTTTCCAAAAGTACAGTTCCAAATAGGAATCACATGGTGACTGGACAGATTGGTGACATGACATGCAATTCTTTACCCATTGTGTGGTGAATATTTTTGCTTGTGAGTGAATTCTATAGATTCCAAGGCACTACAACTTCTTGTCTCAAATTCTTTTAGGGCATAGAGAAAAAGAAATCAGATGAAGTATTATTTAACAAACATATATCAGTTAAGTAAATGAAAATCAAATAAATGATCACCTAGGGAGGTGATGAAATCATTATCTCCAACGTCCAGCTGCCTGTCATTCAAATATCAGTGAAGTCTATACCTAGATTCATCCTTATCTAGCATGGATGATGTCAAGCTGAGGCTGATGATGGAGATCTCAGTATTTTAGTTTTAATCACAAGATTTAAGAAGACAGCCAGAGGCTGGGTGTGGTGGTGCACCCTTTTAATCTGAGCACTGGGGAGGCAGAAGCAAAAGAGTATCTGTGAGTTAGAGGTTGCCCTGGCCTACATAGTGAGTTCTAGGACAGTCAGGATTAAAATAGAGAGACCCTGTCTAGAGGAAGACGAAGAAAAAGAGGAGGAGGAGGAGGAGGAGGAGGAGGAGGAGGAGGAGGAGGAGGAGAGGAAGAAGAGTACAAGAACCAGTATTCCTGCCTTTGCTTTGCTCTTTTTACTTGAAGATAGAATGCCATGTATGTTTCAAATTGATATCTTTATCCATGGCTAAAGGTTAGATTTTTTTATATGTCAAAATTTGTACCACTATAGATATTTTGGAGATAAAATGAGGTGTGTGTGTGTGTGTGTGTGTGTGTGTGTGTGTGTGTGTGTGTGTGTATGTGTGTGTGTATGTAAACAAGGTCATTTGCACAGGCACAGAATTAGTTTTACAAACATCTATGGTAATTCAGAAATATGTAACAAAGCTATAAAATATAAAAAGTTGATCATCCAAGTAACTTTATTAAGCATTGCATGTTCAGATCACAGCATACAACTTGACAACAAAGGAGGATGTAACAAAGATTTTTGAAAGAAAAAATAAGGAGAATATGGCTTGAATTGGGATGTGTACTTATATTTCATGATGCTTTTATTTTCATGAGTATATTCATAAAGTAAAACAATGATATTTAATTTAAAAGTTGATTTAATGAACATAAACTTTCATTTCATGAATTCCAAACTTAATAGAAGAGTGAAATGACAACAAAGTATTTGCAATTTACAAAAGGTGCTTGTATGAACATTCAAGTCCTCCGAAATACTGTGACAGTTTGTCATTGTCTTAATCAGTGTTCTATTGCTGTGAAGAGACAGCATAACAAGAGCAATCCTTAAAAAGGAGAGCACTTAATTGTTGTTGCTTACAGTGTCAGCGGTTTAGCCTATTATGGGAAGCACCATGGCACACAGGCAGATATGGAAGCTGAGAGTTCTACCCCCAGATCCACAGGCAGTAGAGAGAGACACATGGACTGTTACTAGCTTGTGCTTTTGAAACCCCCAAAATCACCCACAGTGACACAGTTCCTTCAGCAAGGCCACACCTACTCCAACTAGACTATGCCTCCTAATTTCTCTCAAGTAGTGGCACTCCCTGTTGACCAAGCATTCAAATATATGAGCCTATGAGGGCCATTCTTATTCAAACCACCACAATTATCAAGACCGAAACAATTGCCACAGGATAACAAACTATTCAGATCACCATTTTTTTCATTAATGGATTCATTCATTTGCTTAAGAATTCACTAAGTGCCAGTCAGTATTTAAGAACTGAGCATATAATAATCATTCAATAAAATAAAATGTGAGGCCAAGTAGAATTGTGGATTGATTTGAACATAAGCATGTGCATGTGTGTTCTGTGTCCCCAAGGAGGGAACTTGCTTCTGTTTCGTACAGCACAAGGATGTATCTTTTTCAGCACTGACTGCATGCACATCAGCTTCATGTGCTACCTGACACGAGCTGTTCATCATTATCCCCCATTATTTGCTGTCTTGCTCAATTTAACCTTATCTGTCTGATAGCTGAAAAGCTGTGTTTTGATGTTTTTCATTGTTGTTTGGATTAAGCAGGCTTGAAAGTGCTAAATCCTTAATGGTTCATCTTCATTATGTGAGAAAATTATATAATGAAGTACTAGCTTTGATTTAACCTGAGTTTTTTGCCTCTATTATCTAGTCATTAACCTAGTGGTTATTAAGAACCCATTTTTTTAAAATGATCTGTAGAGACTTACTCCTGCAATTTTCTGCTAGGTAAATCAAACTAAGCCAAAATTTTTAGGTACCTATCCTGGATACCGGTATCCAATATAACCAAGCCTAGTTATGGTAACTGGCACACATTAGGCAATCAGTAAACACTTCCCATGGAGAAATGGTAGGTACTCTAAGGATAATATCATGAACAAGAAATTGAATTGACACCACACATTTTTGAAAAATAATTAAGGAGCTAGTTATTAAAGATGAAAAAATACAAAGTAGTACAAGCATTATATGGTTAAAATGGTAGTTGTTAAGCAGTTAGTCAGGCATACAAAATACAGTGAAATGAAACATTATATAAATGATTATGAAGGATATGTTGCCATCCTCATGTGTAATGCAGATACATGAAATTATTTTCTTCAAAGAAAACTGTCATGGCCAAGGCCTTCCCATAACACCCAGATATGAAATCATCATGTTTGTGTGGTAAACATAAACCAGAGAGTATGTAAACAATCTTTACACAGCTATTTTCTCCAAATTGAAACATCTCCTCTTGGAAGTTTGATGTTTATCAGACTCAGAAGCTAATGAAACTTACTGGGTTCAGGAAGTTCACAAAATTTACAAAACACAGGAAGTTTTGAAAGATAAAAATTAAAAGATCATTTTCCAAGGTTACACAAGCAGTGAATAATTGCTGAAGTAGAGCTGAATCTCTGCTGATAGTGACTAAAATTAGGGAAAGGAGACTCAGCTATGTATCATTTATGAACTATCACCCATCTTGGAATGAACTTTTGAGTTCATCACCAATGTGTCAGTAACTAACTGCAAAAAACTCAAATGTTCCCCTGGTTATACTTAGGTAGCGTAATTTATTTGGCCCATGAAACATTTTTTTTTTTAATATAAACCCAGGAAAAATCAGGTAACATGATTTATCCCTGAACAATGATTGACAAGATCAAAGATGAATTAAAGAGGAGTGGTTATAAGACATTGGGGATAAGACATGTAACTGATGAAGGTTTATCTCGATTAACCAAAAACCCAAACAAAACAAACAAGAAAGTTTTATTCAGTTTTACTTCAGGCTCCATTAAGTTGCAAAAATTCACACAAGTTTAAAGAGTCCTCACAAATCCAAAATACGGTCTTTGGTTGAAAATACCTGGTTTCAGATTCAAACCATTGCTTTCTAACTGCATCCTTTGATATAAATTATTTAACCTCTTAGAGCTTGTATTTTAGCAATATTAATGTGGTAATAAATATCTTTTAATGGTTATATGCAAATTAAATATTATTAAGTTAATGTGATATTTAGCAGTTTTACAGCTTTAGTGCCTAAATAATTAGGCTTTGTAAATAATATTTTAAATTCCTTGGTTTCTGAGGAATAGACATTTCTAAGTGAAATTAATTACAGAAGAGATCATTCCTTATTGCATATTTGAAAGAACAAAACACAAATTTTGAGTTACTAAGAGGCACGAAAACAATCTTCTTTCTGCATTGACAATACTTGGTAAATTGATTTGTATGCTGATGGATTAGTTCTTGTTAGCCTTGTGGCTCAGTATTACTTACATCACTTTCAGATATCACAGGCATAATAATGGCCAGACACATAAGCTGACCCTCTTTTATAATGTCTCAGTATTTTGATGAGTAAATATTTTCTAGAATAGTTATACTGGCTGTTTTCCCTTTTTTAATACAAAACGTTAAACTGGTAGCAAGAGGCTAGGGATGTAGCTTATTTGGTGGAATGTTTGCCTAGTATACAAGAAGTTCTGGGTTTAGTCTCCAGCACTACATAAAAGAAGACATGGAGATGTACTGTTATCCCAACCACAGGATGTAGAGGCAGGAGGATCAAAGATTCAAGGTCAACCTTGGTTGCATAGCAAGTTCAAATCAACCTGGGATACATGAGTCCTTGTCTCAAAAAAAATAAAAATAAAAGTTTGTGGTGAGAGAATGAATTTTTTCTTTTTTTTATTAAGAGAACTTTTTCATTGATTTTACACACCAATCAAAGATCTCCCTCTTCCCTCCTCCCACCCCCCAAGCCTCCCTTTCCCAACAACCCCCCCACTCCCCCCACAAGAAGGCAAGGCCTGCTATGGGGAGGAATATCTAGCAGAGGAAAGTCCAAGCCCTTCCCCCTGCCTCAAGGTGGTGTGAGGTGTCCTATCATAGGTAGTGGGCTCCAAAATCCCCCTCATTCAACAGGGATGGATTCTGATTCTACCACCAGGGGGCCCCCCAAGCAGATCAAGCTACACAATTGTTTTGCCATGCAGAGGGCCTAGTCCAGTCCCATGCAATCTCTACACCTATTAATCCAACTTTCATGAGTTCCCACTAGTTTGGTTTGATCATCTCTGCAGGCTTCTCCATCATGATCCTGATGCACTTGCTCATAGAATCCCTCTTCTCTCTTCAATTGGACTCCTGGAGCTCTGCTTGGTATTTGCCTGTGGATCTCTGTATCTGCCTCCATCAGTCATCAGGAGAAAAGTTCTGTGTTGACAGTTAGGGTATTCACCGATCTGATCACTAGGGCAAGCAAGATCAGTTCAGGTACCCTCTCTACTGTTTCTAGTAGTCCAAGCTGGGTCACCCTTGGGGATTCCTGGCAACTTCCCTATCACCAGGTTTTTCTCTATCCCTATGATATCTCCCTCCATCATGGTATCTTTCTCATTGCATTTCCACTCGATCCTTTTCCAGCTCGACCATCCCATACCCTTATGTTGTCATCCCTCCTCCCCTATCCCCCATTGCCCACTCCTCACCCCCAGTTCACTCATGGAGATCTCATCTATTTCCCCTTCCCAGGGCAATCCATGGGTCCCTCTTTGGATCTTCCTTGTTAGCTAGCTTCTCTGGAGCTGTTGGTTGTTGTCTGGTTATCCTTTTCTTTACTTCTAGTATCCACTTATGAGTGGGTACATACCATGTTTGTCCTTCTGAGTCTGGGTTACCTCACTTAGGATGATATTTTCCAGTTCTATTCATTTGCCTGCAAATCTCATGATGTCATTGTTTTTCTCTGTTAAGAAGTACATTGTGTATATGTACCACATTTTCTTAATCCATTCTTCAGTTGAAGGGCATCTAGGTTGTTTGCATATTCTGGCTATTACAAATAATGCTGCTATGAACATATTTGAGCATGTGTCTCTGTGGTATGATTGAGCATTCCTTGGTTATATGCCCAAGAATGGTATTGCTGGGTCTTGAGGAAGACTGATTCCCAATTTTCTAAGAAACAACTACACTGATTTCCAAAGTGGTTGTACAAGTTTGTACTCCCACCAACAGTGGAGGAATGTTCCCCTTGCTCCACATCCTCTCCAACATAAGCTGTCTGTAGTGCTTTTGATCTTAGCCATTCTGACAGGTGTAAGATGGTATCTCAGAGTCCTTTTGATTTTTGTATCCCTGATGACTAAGGATGGTGAGCAGTTCCTTAAATGTCTTTGGGCCATTTGAAATTCTTCCCTTGAGAATTCTCTATTTAGCTTTATAGCCATTTTTAATTGGATTGTTCGTTATTTTGATGTTTAGTTTCTTGAATTCTTTATATCTTTTGGAGATAAGCCCTCTGTCAGATGTGAGGTTGGTGAAAATCTTTTCCCAGTCTGTAGGTTGTCTTTTTGTGTTATTTACTCTGTCCTTTGCCCAACAGAAGCTTCTCAGTTTCAGGAGTTTCCATTAATTAATTTTTGCTCTCAGTGTCTATGCTACTATGTACCTGGTTATATAGTGAGGTCCCTGATCCACATGGAATTGTGTTTTGTGCATGGCAATAGATATGGATCTATTTGCAATCTTCCACATGTTGACATCCATTTATGCCAGCACCATTTTTTGAAGATGCTTTCTTTTTTCCATTATACAGTTTTGGCTTCTTTGTCAAAAATCAGGTGTTCATAGGTGTGTGGGTTAATGTCAGGATGTTTAATTTGATTCCATTGGTCCACATGCCGGTTTTTATGCCAATACCAAGCTGTTTTTATTATTATAGTTCTATAGTAGAGCTTGAGGTCAGGGATAGTGATGCCTCCAGAAATGGGTTTGTTGTACAGGATTCTTTTAACTATCCTGAGTTTTCTGTTTTTCCATATGAAGTTGAGTATTTTTCTTTTGAGGTGTGTGAAGAATTGTGTTGGGGTTTTGATGGAGATTGCACTGAATCTGTAGATTGCTTTTGGTAAGATTGTCATTTTTACTATGTTAATCCTACCTATTCCTGAGCATGTCAGATCTTTCCATTTTCTGATATCTTCTTCAATTTCTTACTTCAAGGACTTAAAGTTCTTGTCATACATGTCTTTCACTTGTTTGGTTGAGTTACCCCAAGGTATTTTATATTATTTGTGGCTATTATAAAGGGTGATATTTCTCTGATTTCTTTCTCAGCCCATTTATCATTTGTATATAGGAGGGAAACTATTTTTTTTAAGTTAATCCTATATCCTGCCACATTACTGAAGGTGTTTATCAGCTGTAAGAATTCCCTGGTAGAATTTTTGGGGTCACTTATGCATACTATCATATCATCTGCAAATAGTGAAAGTTCGACTTCTTCTGATCCAATTTGTATCCCCTTGATCTCCTTTTGTTATCTTATTGCTCTAGCTAAAACTTCAAGTACTATATTGAATAAATATGGGCAGAGCAGACAGCCTTGTCTTGTTCCTGATTTTAGTGGAATTGCTTTGATTTTCTCTCCATTTAATTTGATTGTGGCTGTTGGCTTGCTGTAAATTGCCTTTATTATGTTTAGGTATTTTCCTTGTATTCCTGATCTCTCCAAGACCTTTACCATGAATGGGTGTTGGATTTTGTCAAAGGCCTTTTCAGCATCTAATAAAATGATCATGTGGCTTTTTTCTTTCAGTTTGTTTAGGGTATTACATTGACAGGTTTTCATATATTGAAGCATTCTTGCATCTCTGGAATGAAGCCTACTTGATCATGATGGACAATTTTTTGATGTGTTCCTAGAGTCTGTTTGCCAATACTTTATTGAGTATTTTTGCATCAATGTTCATGAAGGAGATTGGTCTGTAATTCTCTTTCTTTGTTGTATCTTCGTGTGGCTTGGGAATCAGTAACTGTAGCCTCATAAAAGGAGTTTTGTAATGTTCCTTCTGTTTCTATTGTGTAGAACAATTTGAAAAATATTGGTATTAACTCTTCTTTGAAAATCTGGTAGAATTCTGCATTGAAACTGTCCGGTCTTGTGCTTTTGTTTTGGTTGGGAGACTTGTAATGACTGGTTCTATTTCCTTAGGGGTCATTGGTCCATTTGAGTTGTTTATCTGGTCTTGATTTAACTTTGGTATGTGGTACTTACCCAGTAAATTGTCCATTTCTTTTAGATTTTCCAATTTTGTGGAATATGGGTTTTTGAAATATGACCTGATGATTCTCTGGATTTCCCCATTGTCTGTTGTTATGTCTCCCTTTTCATTTCTGATTTTGTTAGTTTGGATGCTCTTTCTCTGCCTTTTGGTTAGTTTGGATAAGGGCTTCTCTGTCTTGCTGATTTTCTCAAAGAACCAACTCTTTGTTTCATTGATTCTTTGCATTGTTCTCTTTGTTTCTATTTTATTGATTTTAGCTCTCAATTTGATTATTTTCTGGGATCTATTTCTCCTGGGCAACTTTGCTTCTTTTGTTCTAGAACTTTTAGGTGTATTATTAAGTCATTAGTGTGAGATTTCTCCAACTTCTTTATGTATGCATTTAGTACTATGAATTTTCCTCTTAGCACTGCTTCCATATTGTCCCATAAGTTTGGGTATGTAGTACATTCATTTTCATTGAAGTCTATAAAGTCTTTAATTTCTTTCTTATTTCTTCCTTGATGTATTAGTGATTCAGTTGAGCATTATTCAGTTTCCATGAAACTGTAGGCTTTCTGTAATTTTTGTTGTTGTTGAAATCTAACTTTAAGCTATGGAGGTCTGATAGAATACAGGAGGTTATTCCAATTTTTTTTGTATCTGTTGAGATTTGCTTTGTGACTGAGAATGTGGTTGATTTTTGAGAAGGTTCCATGGGGTGCTGAGAAGAAGGTATATTCTTTTTTGTTGGGGTGGAATGTTCTGTAGATATTGATTAAGTCCATTTGGGTCATAATGTCTGTTAGGTCCCTTATTTCTCTGTTTAGAGCTGGCAGATATGTCTACTGTTGAGAGCAGGTGTTGAAGTCTCCCATTATTAATGTGTGGGGTTTTATGTGTGATTTAAGCTTTAGAAGTGTTTCTTTTACATATGTGGGTGACCTTGTATTTGGGACATAAATGTTCAGAATTGAAACTTCATCTTGGTGAATTTTTCCTGTGATGAGTCTGTAATGTCCTTCTTGATCTCTTTTGATTGATTTTAGTTTGAAGTCTATTTTGTTAGATATTAAGATAACTACACCAGCTTACTTCTTAAGTCCATTTGATTGGATGTCTTTTCCCAGACTTTTACTCTGAGGTTGTGTCTGTCTTTGAAGTTGAGGTATGTTTCTTGTATGCAGCAGAAGGATGGATCCTATTTTTGTATTCATTCTGTTAGCTTGTGTCTTTTATAGCCAATTTGAGTCCATTGACATTAAGGGATATTAATGACCAGTGATTGTTAATTCCTGTTATCTTTTGGTAGTAGTGTGTGTATTTCTCTTCTTTGTGATTTACTGCTGTGGTGTTATCTATTGCCTGTGTTTTCATGGGTGTGTCTGACTTCCTTAGTTTGGAATTTTCCTTCTAGTGTTTTCTGTAGGGCTGGATTTGTGGATAGATACTGTTTAAATCTAGTTTTGTCTTGGAATGTCTTGTTCACTCCATCTATGGTGATTGAAAGTTTTGCTGGTATATTAGTCTAGGCTGGCATCCATGATCTCTTAGTGTCTATATTACATCTGTCCAGGACCTTCTGGCTTTCCAAGTCTGCATTGAGAAGTTGGGTGTTATTCGGATGGGTCTGTCTTTATAAGTCACTTGGCCTTTTTTCTTTGCTGCTCTTAATATTCTTTCTTTATTCTGTATGCTTGGTGGTTTAACTATTTTGTGGCAAAGGGACTCTTTTTGGGGGTCTAGTCTATTTGGTGTTCTATAAGCTTCTTGTATCTTCATAGGTACTTCCTTCTTTAAGTTGGGAAAATTTTCTTCTATGATTCTGTTGAATATATTTTCTATGCCTTTGAGTTGGTATTCTTCTCCTTCTTGTATCCCTATTATTCTTAGGTTTAGCCTTTTCATAGTGTAGCAGATTTCCTGGACATTTTGTGTTATGACTTTTTTGGCTTTGGTGTTTTATTTGACTGATGTATCTATTTCCTCTATTGTATTCTCTACACCAGAGATTCTCTCTTCCATCTCTTGTATTCTGTTGGTTATGCTTGCATCTGTATTTCCTGTTTGTTTACTCAGATTTTTCTATTTCAAGTATTGCCTGTTTGTGTCTTCTTCATTGTTTCTATTTTACTTTTCTGGTATTGAACTGTTTCCTTCACATGTTTATTTGCTTTTTCATGGTTTTCTTGGCTTTCTTTAAGTGATTTATTGATTTCTTCTAATTTTTTTTTTGTGGCTTTTCCCCAGTTTCTTTCAGGGAATTTTTTTATTTCCTCTGTAAAGGCCTTTAGCATCTTCATGAAGTTATTTTTAAGGTCACTTTCTTCTGCTTCTTGTACATTGTGGTGCTCGGGTCTTGCTGTTGTGGAAGGGCTAGGTTCTGGCGATGCCATATTGCTCTTTATGTTGTTGTATACATTTTTGTACTCACATCTACCCATCTCTTCCTCCAATAGGTGCAAGAGGTGCCTGTGTCTGAGTGAGCTGCTGTTGGTCCAATCTGTGCTTGCTGTATCTGTGTCTCAGGGGGCCCCTCTGGGTACAATATTAGCTCTTGGTCTAATTGGAGCTGGCAGATTCTGTATCTCAGGGAGCTGCTCTTTGTCCAATCCAATCTAGCTGATTCTATGGCTCAGGGAGCCACTCTTTGTCTTATGGAGGCTCTTGGTCCTGTCAGAGCTGACAGATTCCATGTCTAAGGAAGCCTCTCTTGGTCCAATGAGAGCTGGCTGATTTTGTGTCTCAGGAAGCCACTCTTGATCCAATGAGTTCTGACAGCTTCCGTGTCTCAGGAATTTACTGTGGTCACAGGCAGATGGGTATTGGGGTAGGGCATGGGTCATGTAGATTTCAGGGTCCAATGGGGGGTTTTGGTCAGGGAGCTTGCCCGCAGGGGTTTTCCCTATTGGTCAGCAACTGGGGCAGAGTTGGGTATGGGTTCCTGGGGACTGGCTGTGTCCCAGGGCCTGGGTCCTAGAGGCCAAGAATAAAAATTTTAATTAAAATTTCATTTGAAGTGCAGTATACTTTGAAAATTCAGTGAACATTATCACTAGCAAATTTATTTTTATAGTTTCAATGTTTATTTAAAAACTTCCCAGTATTCACTCTCAAATAAATAAAAAGTAAATAGTGTAGAAAACTGTTAATGAAATATCCCTCAAACATGCATGAAATTTAATAAAATACCCATTTAAATGAAAATACAGTGAACTTTACATATCCCACTGGGAAATACCTTTAACTCAGAGATATAAATATCAAATTTAATTTTACAAAGAATTATCAATAAATTATAACTGATAAACTTTTACTTTCAAAAACTGTCCTTGGACTTGTCAATGATACATTTATTAATTCTCCTTAGAGTTTCAACTGTATATATATTTAACTTTTATGCAGTAATGTTCTGTTCCATGAAATTGCATTTACCCAGAGATGAAATGTGGAAATATGGTCTTGTGATTGATCCCTGAAGAATGAGGTTAAAATATCCATTCATTAATTTCCCACAGTGACTTGGAGGTTCAGATTTGAGTGCCAACCATTTCTCCTTATGGCTTCTTTCTCTTTAATGAAATTTTAATATAACAAAACAACTGCATCACAACATGTTCCATGGGAAATCATAATGTGAGAAAAGTATTATTATCTTAAACTTCAACTTATGATAACTATGTGAGTTTCTGTGAAGAATTTGACATTTTATGGAGAAAAACAATATATGTGTTAAGCAAGAACGCTTCCTTTCAGATCTTAACATATTGCCCTATTTTACCAGATGTTTTCATTTTAGTGATTATTTTGTTCCACACAAATGACAATACTTTTCAACTGCAAAGGGAATAAATATTTATGGAAAAAATAAGTTGTGAAACATTATATTTGGCATTTTCATTCAATGCCAGGACTTGATGATGTAGTGGAAAAGTAACATGTTATTATTATGCTCATTCTTTTAAACAACTATGGACTTTTCCTTTTATGGTTGAAATTTCTCCATTTCTAATTTTATCTTTAACTTTATTTTATGCATTATGTTTCTATACACTACATAAGCCACCAAAACAGCCAATGATTTAATAGCCCCCATATGTTTAAGGCCAGGAAGGGAAAAATCAAGTAGTAAAATGAAATAAAAAATTAAACCATAGGTGTTCTGAAATGATTCTCACTGTTGCCTACCTCTACTCCTGGTAGTTGATGTAAGTTTAGGGGCTGTGGTTTGTTTAAAGGCTGTAAATTAATATTGAAAACTTTTTGCAACTCAAGATATGGCATGGTATTTTATATCACAGAATAAATGCTAGTTTGGAGTTATTCAAATGGCATGACAGTTAAAATAACCAGGTTACAAGAAAACTAAGGCTCATGCAATTGCTTTTATGGGTTTATACTGCAGTGTACAAGACGATTATAAATCACCTCTGAAAGTTTCATGCTCTCACATTGAGAAAATCATGAAGATGCTAATTATAAATTTTACATTTGGCCCAAAGTATGTCTGACATTTAAAAATTAACAGTAAAGAAAAAAAAACAGATTTGTTTTCTTTCTTTCATTGAAAATGGATTTTTTTCATGCCATGTATTCTGATTAGAGTTTCCCATCCCTCTACTTCTCCCAGTTTTTCTCCACCTCACCTCCAATTCAGATCCAACCCCTTTATGTCTCTTGCCAAAAAACCAAAAAGGTTTCTAGGGGATAATAATAAAATAATAACATAAAAGAAAACAAAACAGAATAGGACAAAAAAAGCAAACAGGCAGAAAAAAAGCCCAAGAAAGGGCCCTAGAAACATGTAGGTGCAGAGACCCCCTCGTTTGAACACTCAGGAATCCTATAAAAACTTAAAACCAAATCTATAATATATATGCAAAACATGTAGAATAAAATACATACATACATACATACATACATAAGTAGATGAATAAAATAAAAGTAAAAATTAAAATTAAAAATAAAAAGTTCTGACACAACATTATGAGAAAAGAAATCCCCAAAGATGACTTTTAATTTTTTTCTGTTGTCCATCTCCAGCTGGGCATGAGGTCTACTCTTAAGAGTAGTTTGTTTCCCCAATAAGCTTTCCTTATAGAAAACCAATATTTCTTCTTTATTTTTCTTTTCTTTTCTCTCTCTCTTTCTTCCTCTCTCTCTTCCTTCCTTCCTTCCTTCTGCGCCCAGCTCAGCCAAGACTAGGTGGCAGGGGGACTTCACTCAGGCCCTAAAAGAGGAGAGGATAAAGCTGGTATCTGCTAACCCATCTTCCTCTTACTTTGTGCAAATCATGAGAGCCTGTCTAGCTAGCTATTCACATAAGCCTGCCTTCCTTCCTTCCTTCCTTCCTTCCTTCCTTCCTTCCTTCCTTCCTTCCTTCCTTCCTCCCTCCCTTCCTTCCTTCCTTCCTTCCTTCCTTCCTTCCTTCCTTCCTTCCTTCCGTCTAAGACAGGGTTTCTCTGTATAGCTCTGGCTGTGCTAGAACTCACTCAGTAGACTAGGCTGGCCTTCAACTCAGAGATCTGCCTGCCTCTGTCTCCACTCCTGAGTGCTGGGATTAAAGAAGAGTGCCACCACTGCCAGATGAAAACCTAGCTTTCATTTGTAAGTGGTTATCAGTTGGAGACTATTTCTGGTTTGGGGATGTGGGATATGTTCACTTCTTTCAGCTTTAGATCCCCATCTGGCTTAGACCCTGCAGATCCTGTGCATGCTATCTCAATCTCTATGAGTTCATATATGCTTGGGTCCTGCAGTGTTTAGAAGGCCTTGTTTCCTTGGTATCCTCTTATTACATTCTTTCTTCACTGTTCCCTGAGCCCTGAGGGGAGGAGTTTTGGATGGAGATACACCATTTAGGCTGAGTGTTCTGAGGTCTCCTACTCTCTGCTTATTGCCTGTCTGTGAATTTTCTATGTTTATTTCACTCTGCTGCAAGAGGAATCCTCTCTGATGATGACTGAGCAAGGCACTGATCTATGGGTATAGCAGAAGGTCATTAGGAGTCATTTTATTGCTATGTTCCTTTTGTAGAAAAGTATTTGGTTTTCCTCTAAATCTCTGGGCTATCTAGTCTCAGGTTCTTGGTAACCCAGGGAGCATCAGGAATGGGTTCCATTTCATGGAATGGCTTTAAGTCAAATCAGGTATCTGTTGGTTACTCCCAAAAGCTTTTTGCAACCATTGTACTACCCTATCATGGACACAGTTGTAGATTGAGGGATTTGTGGTTGAGTTGGTGTTTATATTTCTATTAAGGCAAATTTCTTATTTTTTTAATGCTTCAGTAAGTTTATTTATTATTGTTTAATTGTTTTTACATCCTGAGTGCACTTTCCCCTCCCTTCTTTCCTCCTGGTCCCTCCCTCACCTCTCCCCCACCCAGTCCTCCTCCATTTGTATTCAAAAAAGGACAGGCCTCCCATGGATGTCAACTAAACATGGCATATCAAGTTGCAGTAAGACTAAGCACTTCCCTCATATTAAGGCTTGACAAAGCAACCCAGTATAAGGATAAGGGTTCCAAAAGCCTGCAAAAGAGTCAGATTCAGCCCCTGCTCCTACTGTTAGGAGTCCCACAAAAAGACCAAGCAAACAACTTTAACATGCAGGCTCCCTGGTTGGGGCTTCAGTCTCTGTGAGCCTCAGTGAGCCCAAGTTAGTTGATTCTGTGTGTTTTCTTGTGGCATCCTTGACCCCTATGTCTCCTATAATCCCTTCCTCCCCATCTTCTGCAGGATTCTCTGAGCTCCTCCTAATGTTTGGCTATGGGTCTCTGCATCTGTTTCTACCAGTTGCTGGATAAAGCCTCTCTGATGACAATTGGGCTAGGCACCAATCTATGAGTATAGCAGAATATCATTAGAATCATTTCTTTCATTTATTTATTTATTTATTGCCAATAGTGTTTGGTTCTTGGTTTCTGGGCTTCCAGCCTCTGGGTCCTGGCCCTCTAGGCAGTGTCAGGGGTGGGCTAACTCTTGTGTCATGAGTTCAATCTGAACCAGTCATTGGTTGGTCACTCCCACAATTTCTGTGCCACCTACACCCCAACATATATGGTAGACAGGACAAATTGTAGTTTGAATGTTATGTGAGTGGTTTGGTGCCCAATCCTTTCACTGTATGTATTAAGGCAATTTTCTAATGCGAGGTTTTGCCAACTCAGTTTACAGTTACAGCTTTTGTGTTTAATTTGCTTTCTATGTGGAAGCAAGAGGTTGATGACTTTTATGGTGAAATGGAAAATGCCATCAATCAAGAGATTACAGCAAAGGACTAGATTACTATTGAGGAATGCCTTCCAACATTCTTCCCCAGGTAGCAGCATTCACAAAATTGGGCTAGTCACTTGAAAATAATTAATGATACCAGAGGAAGAGCCTTTTAGATCAAATAGGTAGTAAGCTCCCTTCACTATGAACATTCCTACCAAATGACTAAATCGTCCTGTTTATCAACCAGGGAATTCTCATCTCAGTTTGGAGTCCATGGGTAGCTGGGCTACTCCTTGGGATGTTGCTTGGCAACATGGAAACAAAGCAAAGAGAAGTAGTGGGTTTGGCCAAGATGAGAAGGAACAAAGCAAAGCAGCTGGAAAATGTTTCTTTTTCTTTGGAAACCACAAGATCAACTTGTCCAATGTGTGACTTTTAGATATCCTTGTACAGTCCTTCTGACTGACCACACCTTTTCACGTGAATTTGATACTGACTGATCCAAGGTCTAAAATCTTGCTTGTATGACCTACTGGTCTACGAAGTAAAGATTAGCTAAACAGAATTAAACAAAAATGTCCTTAAACCTGTACTTCTTAATAAAATGCAGAATTATATTTAGCATTCTAAGGATTACATACTTTAATTAAATTTATTTTTTGCTTATTTGTATATGTATTGTGTGTGTGCTAATGTGTGTATGAGTTAATGTATGTATATCTCAACATATCCAAAAAAATTGGAACAACCTCCTATATTTTATTGGACCACCAGGGCTTAAATGTAAAGTTCAGCAACAACAGAAATTACAGAAAACCTACAAACACATAAAACTGAATAATGCTCAACTGAATCACTAGTGGGTCAAGGAAGAAATAAAGAAATAAATTAAAGACTTTCTAGAATTCAATGAAAATGAATATAAAACATACCCAAACTTATGGGACACTATGAAAGCAGTACTAAGAGGCAAGTTCATCGCTCTAAATGCCTACATAAAGAAGTTGGAGAAATCTCACACTAGTGACTTAACACCACACCTGAAAGCTCTAGAACAAAAAGAAGCAAATTCACTCAGGAGGAGTAGACACCAGAAAATACTCAAATTGAGGAATGAAATCAATAAAATAGAAACAGCTGGCAGTGGTGGTGCACGCCTTTAAGCCCAGCAATCGGGAAGCATGCCAGACAGATCTCTGTGAGTTGCAGGCCAGAATGGTCTACAAAGCAATATCCAGGACAGGCACTAAAACTACACAGAGAAACCCTGTCTCAAAAAATAAAAAATAATAAAAAAATAAATGAATAAATTAGAAACAAGGAGAACAGTAACAAAAATCAATGAAATAAAAAGTTGGTTCTTTCAGAAAAAAACAAGATAAACAAATCCTTATCCAAAATAACCAAAGGTATAGAGAGAATATCCAAATTAACAAAATCATAAACAAAAAGGGAGACATAACAACAAACAATGAGGAAAACCAGAGAATCATCAGGTCATACTTAAAAAACTGGTACTCCACAAAATTGGAAAATCTAAAAGAAGTGGACAATTTTCTGGATAGTACCAATATAAAAATTAAATCAAGACAAGATAAACAATCTAAATAGACCTAAAATTACTGTGGAAATAGAAGCAGTCATTAAAAGTTTCCCCCCTCCCCCCAAAAAAGCCCAGGGCCAGATAGTTTTAGTGTAAAATTATACAAGAATTTCAAAGAAGAGCTAATACCAACATTCCCCATATTGTTCCACACATTAGAAACAGAAGGAACATTGCCAAACTCTTTCTATGAGGCTACACTTACCCTGATACCCAAACCACACAAAGATGCAACAAAGAAAGAGAATTACAGATCAATCTCCTTCATGAACATTGATGCAAAAATACTCAATAAAATAATCACAAACCAAATCCAAGAACACATCAAAGAAATTATACAACATGATCAAGTAGGCTCCATCTCAGAGATGCAGGGATGGTTCAACATACAAAAATCTGTCAATCTAATCCATCACATAAACAAACTAGAAGAAAAAAAACACATGATCATCTCATTAGATACTGGAAAAGCCTTTGACAAAATCCAACCCCCATTCATGATAAAGGTCTTGGAGAGATCAGTAATACAAGAAACATACCTAAATACAATAAAGGCAATTTACTGTAAACCAACAGCCAACATCAAATTAAATGAGAGAAATTAAAAGTAATTCCACTAAAATCAGGATCAAGAAAAGGCTCTTCACTTTCTCTGTATCTATTGAGTATAATGCTTGAAGTTCTAGCTGGAGCAATAAGACAACAAAGGAGATTAAGGGGATACAAATTGGAAAGGAAGAAGTCAAACTTCACAACTTGCAGATGATATGATAGTATACATCAGTGACAACAAAAATTCTACCAGGGAAGTCCTACAACTGATAAACACCTTCAGTAATGTGGTAGGATACAAGATTAACTAAAAAAAAAAGAAATCACTAACCCTCTTATATACAAATGATAAATGGGCCAAAAAAAAAAAAAAACCCAGAGAAACATCACCCTTTATAATAGCCACAAATAATATAAAATACCTTGGGGTAACTCTAACCAAGCAAATGAAAGACATATGAAAAAAAATTTAAGTCCTTGAAGTAAGAAATTGAAGAAGATATCAGAAAATGGAAAAATCTCCCATGCTTGTGGATAGGTACAACCAACATAATAAAAATGACAATCTAACCAAAAGCAATCTACAGATTCACTGCAATCCCCATCAAAATCCCAACACAATTTTTCACAGACCTCAAAAGAAAAATACTCAACTTCATATGGAAAACCAAAAAACCTAGGATAGCTAAAAGAATTCTTTACAATAAAGCAACTTCTGGAGGCATCACCATCCCTGACCTCAAGCTCTACTATAGAACTATAATAATAACGCTTGGTATTGGCATAAAAACCGACATGTGGACCAATGGAATCAAATTAAACATCCTGACATTAACCTACACACCTATGAACACCTGATTTTTGACAAAGAAGCCAAAACTGTATAATGGAAAAAAGAAACCATCTTCATCAAATGATGCTGGCATAACTGGATGTCAACATGTAGAAGATTACAAATAGATTCATATCTATTGCCATGCATAAAACTCAAGTCCAAGTGGATCAAACACCTCAACATAAATCCAGTTACACTGAACCTGATAGAAGACAAAGTAGGAAGTAGCCTTGAACCCATTGGCACAGAAGACCACTTCCTAAATATAACACCAGCAGCACAGTCACTAAGAGCACCATTAAATAAATGGGACCTCCTGAAACTGAGAAGCTTCTATAAAGGAAAGGACATGGTAAATAAGACAAAACTACAGCCTAGAGAATGGGAAAAATTCTTCACCAACCCCACATCTAACAGAGGGCTAATTCAGTATGGCTGTTTCTCAGAAAATTGGGACTCAATCTACCTCAAGGCCCCATGATGTCACTCTTGGGCATATATGTAAGGCATCCTCAATCATACCACAAGGACACTTGTTCAACTATGTTCACAGTACCATTATTTGTAATAGCCAAAACCTGGAAACAACCTAGATGCCCCTCAAACAAAGAATGGATAAAGAAAATGTGGTCCATATACACAATGGAGTATTACTCTGTTGTAGGAAACAATGACACTCTGTCCCCACTCTAGCTCGACCCTCCTGTTTCCCTATGTTCTCACCGGCCCATTCCTTGCCCTCCACCACCTCTGACCCCCAGCCCATTCATGCAGATGCCATCCACTTCTTCTTCATTGGGCTATCCCTGTGTCCCTTCCAGGATCCCTCCCTGTCATCTAGCCTCTCCAGAGCCGTGGGCTGCAGTATGGCCATCCCTTGCCAGTGTATCTAGTATGCACTTATGAGTGAGTACATACCATGTTTGTACTTCTGAGTCTGGGTTACCTCACTCAGGATGATATTTTCTAGTTCCATCCATTTGCCTGTAAATTTCATGATGTCATTGTTTTTTACTGCTGAGTAGTACTCCATTGTGTATATGAAGGAGATTCAGGGATAGATGATGTCATCATAGGAGTGGGAAGAGGCAGGGTGCTGGGGAATCTCTCAGGAATCTCCAGATGACCCCACCTTCGACTGCTGGCAGTGATCGAGGCAGTGCCTGGACTGATCTACTCTGGTGACTGGTCTAGTGAATACTGTCATCACAGAGCCTTTATCCAGTGACTGATGAAGGCAGATGCAGGGATTTGCAGCCAGGTGCCAGACTAAGCTCCAGGAATCCAGTCCATGGGAGAAAGGAGGGATTCTGTGGATGGGGACATCGAGATCATGAAGGGAAGATGTGCAGAGATGATGGACCACACTGGTAGCGACCCATGAACTGTGGACTAGTGGCTGTGGAGCCCCCATGGGACTGGACTAGGCCCTCTGGATATGAGAGACAGTTTTTTAGCCCAAACTGTTTGGGGTACACCTGGGCGGGGGGATCAGGGTATATCCCGTGGTGCATGGGCAGGCTTTTGGGAACCTGGTGCGGTGTGGCACCTTGGGCAGCCTTGGTACAGCAGGGAGGGGCTTGGACCTGCCTTGGCTCGATGTGCCAGGCTCTGCTGACTCCTCATGGGAGACCTTGATTTGGAAGATGTGGGGATGTGGGGTGGCTTGGGGGGAGCCCTGGGAGGTGGGAGGAGGGAGGAGGTGGGATCTGTGGGTGGTATGTAGGGTTAGTAGAAAATATCTTAATAAAAAAATGATAAAAAAGGAAACAATGACATCATGAAATTTACAGGCAACTGGATAGTATTAGAAAATACTATCCTGGGTGAGGTAATCCAGACTCAGAAGGACAAACATGGTAGGTACCCACTCATAAGTGGATACTAGATGTAAAGCAAAGGATAACCAGACTACAACTCACAGCTCCAGAGAAGCTAGCAACAAGGAGAACCCTGAGAGGGATGCCTTGGGAAGGGGAAATAGATGTGATCTCCACGAGTAAACTGGGAACAAGGGAGGACAATAGATGGAAGGGAATGAGAGATGAGAACATGCTGTGGGAGGGATGGAGTGGGAGAGCAATGAAATAGACATCTTGATAGAGGGAGACATTATTAGGTAAGGGAGAAACCTGGTGCTAGGGAAATTCCTACGAATCTACAAGGATGACCCCAGATTAGACTACTAGAAATAGTGGAGAGGGTGCCTGAACTAGCCTACCCCAGTAATCAGATTGGTGAACACCTAACTGTCATCATAGAGCCTTCATCCAGTAACTGATGGAAGCAGATGCAGAGATCCACAGCCAAGCACCAGGCAGAGCTCCAGGAGTCCTTTTATATGAGCAAGGGGGGTGGGTGTCAAAATCATGATGAGGAAATCTACAGAGACAACTGAACCAAGCTTGTAGGAACTAAGGAACTGGACTAGACCCTCTGCATACGGGAAACAGTTGTGTAGCTTGATCTGTTTGAGGGGCCTCTGGCAGTAGGATCAGGATCTATCCCTGGTGCATGAGCTGGCTTTCTGGAGCCCATTATCTATGGTTGGAAGCTTTGCTTACCCCAATGCTGAGAGGAGGAGCTTGGTACTGCCTCAACTGAATGTACCAGACTTTGATGATTCCCCACGGAAGGCCTTACATTTTTGGAAGAGGGGATTGGATGGGATTAGGGGGAAATCAGGGAGAGTGGCCTGGCGGGGGCGGGGGAGCAGGAGGAGGGATGAGAGGGGGATCTGTGATTGGTATATAAAATGAATTTTTTTTTAAATTAAATTAAAAAAAAAGAAAAGAAAAAGGCCCCCACAGGGAGTGGCACTGTTAGGAGGTGTGGCCTTGTTGGAGGAAGTATGTCACTGTGGGAACAGGCTTTGAGGTCTCTTTTGTTCAAGCTTCCCTCAATGTGACAGACAGTTGCCTTCCTTTGCCTACAAGATGTAGCACTCTCAGTTCTAACACCATGTCTGCCTGCATGTTGTTATGATCCCTACCATGATGATAATTTACTGAACCTCTGAAACTATAAGTGAGCCAATCCCAATTAAAAGTTTTCTTTATAAAAGTTGTTGTGATCATGGTGTCTTCTCATAGCAATTTAAGACATTTGCCTAGTTACTTTTCATTGTGGTGTTTTGTCATAGGAATAGAAAGTAACAAGCCAGTATTTCTGATATATCTTTATTCATGAGATAATACATTAAGTGCACTGAGGTAGCCTGTATTAGCATTTAACATAGATGATGGTAGGCTTGTTTCATGGAAAATATTTACGGTGAATGCGTACTCTTCCATAAAATGAAGTCCCAAGTAGATTTAATCATTCCCACATTGATTCACTACTAATCTTTTCCAATTATATATGACTTCAGAAACTTTTCCATGTTATAGAAAATAAGGATATAAAAGGTCTTCGAAATGGAATTAATTTGTCAGGGCAAGAATATATGTTCAACCCACTGACACACACAGTTTTGTCAAGCAGAACTTTTGGAGCAATTTATGTTCCATCACCAATATATAAAATGTCCTTCTGAGTGTACTCTCATCGTCATTTAGAACTAAAATTTACAAAGATTTCTGAACTCTGTAGGAAGAAATAGTGTCTTGCTTTAATTAGGAGTATAATGCAATCTGAAAATATTGAATTACAAGCATTAAACAGAAAGAATTGCTCATCTGGAGTCAGGCTGGGGTTAGAGTGACACAGTCATCCATTCACTTGAGCCACATTCACAGTGGTCACTTTGGAGAAGGACACCTCAGACAGGGTGTCCTTCTGATTTCCAGAGACTTAACACAGTGACATTTCAACATCCATTTTGCAAAGGCTCCCTGTCAATTAAATACAAAATATGCACTTAGAACTGTTAGGAAACATGGAGCTTATAGTTTGTTAAAACAGTGCTTTAAACATGGTTTTGCCATCAAGTAGGGAAATTTTGAAAGATGATTTGAGCAATAAAATGACAATTAGTGGGCAGAAGCAAAAAGGCCATATGTTTACCTTTTTTTTCTCTATAGTTCTTAGTGAAAGGGACCCACTGTCAAACCTCAGCAAGATTTCTTTGAGAAATATTAGCCATGAGATATAAATACTGTACCCATGGGAATCTAGATGATCCCTACCAAATTTGTGTGTTTTGGTTCATTTTCTGGTCATCAAAATTCCAGAGGCTGAGTAATTCATAAAGAAGGCTAATTTGTTTCTTGTAATTCTGGACACCAGGGAATCCAATAAGTTGCAAACACTAGGCAAATTGCCTTCCTACTGTCATCCATGGTAGAAAGTGAGAGAACAGGAGCCAGTGAAGATCAGGAGGGACCAGAACTGCTTTGCACAATTGTCTTGTGATTGCTGAGCACCACCAGGAAAATGACATTGATCGATTCATGTAGGCAGGTCCTGGTGTCCATGTTATCTCTTGTAGCCTCCACCTCTCATCACAGCTGCATTGGAGACTTGTGTGCAAAATATGAAGTTTGGGGGCATTTCTGAATAGTTGTGATGGAATAGACTTCTCCATCTCTCTCCCTCTTTCTCACCCCTCTGAAACACACACACACACACACACACACACACACACACACACACACAAACACAGATGTAGGCTCACATAAATATCAACTATTTGATCATAAATCTACCTGACGACTTAAATGAATTCCATGTAGTTCAAGTTAATGAATATCAAGGAAGGATGAGGAATGTTCTAGACAACAAGTCATGTTTCGAGAAGACTACATAAGATGAGAACAAAAGGCCAAATACTATCTCTCTGGCACACTCATACTTTCTTCTCTAATAGACTCAATTTATTTCAATGTACATCACCATGATCTGGATTCATTTATTCATCTTGATGTTGTGTGCCTTGAAAACATACCATGCTCTGCTTAGATTGGATCTTGCAATCTCTTAATTTCCCGTAACTAATTACTAAAATGAAGAGTAAGTAAGTGAATATCATGAATTTACATTTATTCCCCACACAGTCCCAGTCATTCAGAAAATTGATGCTGGTGAAATGGACCAGTCAAGTCTCAGACAGAAAAAAAAAAAAAAAGAAACCACTTTTTTTTTTTTTAAACAGGAAGAAATTTAAAACAGGAATAGTCACTTAAAAAACAATTGAAACTGCTCTGGGAGCAAAGAGTCTGTAAGAACCTATTAACTTCCAGGAAATGAGGAGGTAAAGTAATTGAGTGTAGACACTGCCAATAATGTCTGTTGCTGTCAGCAGCAAGGCAGGTGATTGGAAAAAGTTTGCTCAGAACCTGTTGAGAACTTCCCCTCTGCCCCCACCCACATTACTGCCAACTTCTGCTGTAAGAGAATGGCTGTGTGGGCTTCCTTCTCTTCATGCTCTACATTTCTCAAAAGCGTCACTTACAAGCAGACCCGAACCCGAACTCAACTAGCTAGGGAGCTGGGAAAATGTGTTTTCAGGTTTTAAGCCCAGCGTATGACACTGAGAAGATAGATGGGGTGAAAATTCACCGAGATTCCCCTGGCCATTTCTAAATTCTGGGCATTTTCACTTTACATTTTGCTCCTTGAAGCACCATAGAAAGAACTCCGGCATCTGTGTCAATGTCCCCTTTCCTCTTCTTTTACTACATTCATACTTTAGGAGAGGGTTCTGAGGCATTTTAAAGAGAGCGTGCAGTTCTCTGGCTGCGGCTGTACTGAGTGAACAGTACATGTGGACTTAGTCAACCACACTGTCAGAAACACCAAAGACCCAAGAGACCAGGTGGAACACTGGGGAGGGCTAGGTGGCTGACGGAGAGAAAGAACGGGTGAAGCATAGACTTTGTTGGTTTTGTTTTTAGTGTGTTTGAAGAGCCATATGGACTAGCTAGACTTAGGCGAACTCAGAGAATTCATATGGGGTGTGTAAGTGGGGATTGCAGGTGTGATAACAGAGGGCTCAGATGAAGATACCTGGAATAGAGAAAGACATGTAAATGAAGAGAAATCAGGAGCGAGGCCAGGCACTGTGAGGCTTGCAGATAACCATAACCTCATTGGGTACAGCTGTGTCACCATTGCTGCCAGGACTGAGTGACTTCTCATACGACACAGTCATTCCATGTTTATGACTTTGGTATGATGTAATAATCTACCTGTCAGTTTTTCAGTATTTGGTGTTTTATTGCAATTTATTTTTAACCCATTTCCTATAGATACAGATAATTCCTTTCCTTAATATATTTCTGAATTATTCATGTCAATGTTCAGTCTGTGCTAAGTGATGTGAGGTCCTGGAGAATTATCTTCAAATTATATTCCCTAAGGATTCCTAGAGCAATGGTGCCTTTTATGATTAAAACAGGAGATATCAAAGTATTTACCTATCTCCAGTCTATTTCTGTTTCTTGGTAATAATTTCCTGTAAAGGATATATAGATATTTTGTTGTTTGAGGGCCATATATTATCTTACACTTTCCCAAGTTTCACAGTATCATGGAACTAGCCATAAACAATGTGTAAATAAGTGAATATAGATGGTTCCAAGAAAAAAATTTTAGTTAACAATTAAATTCTAATTTCTTATAATGCCCATGTCTCATAAAATATTATTTTGATTTATTTTCAGATACTTATGAATGTGAAATGTCATCCTTAGCCACTGTATTATTCAAATACATTTGGTATCCTGACTCTTGCCAATGAGCTATGGCTTCCAAGCATTGTTTCAATTCAGTATTGTCAGTGAATATGATCAAAGTGCATTATGTACATGTATGAAAATGTCACAATAGAACCTGTTTTTGTGCAATTAATTAAGATAATAAAAATGTCAAGAAAATATTTTGTAACTGTTGAGAGTAACATTTTGTTACTGATCACCACTGTATTAAGGATTAATGAAGGCTATCATCCATCTATATCATCTATCATCTAATTACATATTTTTAAAAGAAAGCTCTTCAATTTAACTATGTTAAATGTATAAAAATATATATTCTAACAACAAATTTTATGAAAGGTGAAAAGCAATTAGTATTTCAACCTAAAATTTACCATCTAAACTAAAGAGTGATTAATGTCTATAATATAAACAACACACTTTAAAGATTTGTTATGAAAATGAATGCAAAAGGTATTATAAATTTTTGTTAAATATGCATTGAAATGTTTAAAATTTTGAAAATGTCCATCCATTAAGAGTCATTATTAGGGCTGGAGAGATGGCTCAGAGGTTGAGAACAGTGGCTATTCTTCCAGAGGTCCTGAATTCAATTCCCAGCACCCATATGGTGGCTCACAACCATCTGTAATGAGATCTGGCTCCCTTTTCTGGCCTGCAGGGATACATGCAAACAGAACACTGTATACATAATAAGTAAATAAATCTTAAAAAAAAAAGAGTCATTATTAAAGTAATTGTAGATTTTACTTTATAACTTAATGTGGCTACCAGAAAATTAACGATTGAATGTATGACTCCATTTTTATGTCTGTTGGACTGAAATAATCTAGACACACAGCTAAGCTTTAGTTCTTGGCTTCTGTTGAAAACTGGTCAGAAAAGATGACTGAAGTCAGGTCAAAGGAATGTGGCAGTGGACCAGGCATTCATAAGCGTGGCCCATGGACACGGCCTGCTTTTCGGCTTTCACCATCGTTGCAACTGAATGTAGGGAGCTCCAAGGAAAACTTGGAAGGCTTAGGGCATGCTGGCTCGGAAAGACAAGGAACTTGGGTACTACTGAGTCTGCTGCGGCCCAGCTTACCTGCAGAATCCACAACCCAATATCCCTGCTTTACATTGTAATGTGAACAGGAAATCAATTTTTATTACAGAAGGCATTGAAACTTCTTAATTTCTTTTCAGTAGTTATTCTACCCAAACTGATTAATAACCTTCAGAAATAAGCCTGTGAAGGCAGAATAAAACACAGGACAGGAGTATGCCTTTCTGCTGAAAACACGTAGATAGTGGGAGAAATATAAAGCAAATATTTCAGCCTCAGAGAGAAGGCAGCCTAGGACTGCCTTCACAGAGAAGAGAACAAACAAACCAGTCCTGTGTTTGCAGGAACATACGGCCTGCAGGCAGTTTTCAGATTACAGGATAGAGAAAGTAGACAAACAAAACTGGGTGGTTTTTCTGAGTACAAGAAACAGATATCAGGAAAGCCAGGGCAACTAGAATTTGAAAGAATAAGGAGAGAGAGAGAGAGAGAGAGAGAGAGAGAGAGAGAGAGAGAGAGAGAGAGACAGAGAGACAGAGAGACACAGAGAGATAGAGAGAGACAGAGATAGAGAGACAGAGAGAGACAGACAGAGACATAGAGACAGACAGAGACAGAGAGACACACAGAGAGAGACAGACAGAGACAGAGACAGAGAGGGAGAGAAGCAGCTCTCTATAGAATTATAGGGAATCCTCCTCACTGACCTTACAGATGAAATGAAGTTACCTAAGTCACAGGGAAGAGCTGCTTATTTGGAGTAAACAAAAGAAAACTAGTGCTTGTGATGAGAGTTGGGAAGAGCATGCATTTCTATCAGGTAGAATAGAAAGATGGAACAATCAATAAGCCATTTATGTAGAATTCTCAGAAATGTATTGCCTAGTGCTTGATGTCTTAGCTCTAGAATAAATGCTCTCCTTAACATAATCTGAAAATCTTGAAAGACTCAAAGTAATTTAAAAAAAATTAACTGTCTCCTAAATCAAGATAACATGCTATTCTTAAAAGAATGGAGAATTACCACATGAACAGTAATACAAAAATCATAATCCCAGCACCCAATAAGAATCTCCAAGAGAGCAGATCCCGCAACTCACCTGGGTAAGACAATAGAGCCAACCTTGTTGGCTGAGGTTTGGGTGAGCCAATCCCCAAATTGTAAGCATGGGAGAGCTTTCTCCACTACTCATCTGTCATGTGGTGGTGTGGGAGGGTGAGAGATGTCCCTCCATAACCCCAGCCCCTTACCGACTGCCTGCAACAGATGAAAGATCTGACCGTCCCTCTTGTTATCTGCAGTACTCAGGAAATGGTCCTGCCCCTTGCCTAGGCAACACGGCAGAGCTGCCCTGTGATCTGAGGAGATGATGACCCAGTCCCAACATTATGAGCAAGGGAGAGCTGTCCCGTTATTCATCTTACATGTGGCAGCAGTGGCAGAAGAGAGATGCCCTTTCCCCTACCTCCCTCCCATCAACACCTGAGACAGGTGGAGGATCTGGCCTTGCAGTCAAGGGGAATGAGGACTGTCCCTGCCCTTCACCAGCTGCAGCACTCCATAGAGTGGTCCCTGAACCTCACCAGGGCAACACAACAGAGCTGGCACTGACTGTGTAGGTGTGGGAGCGCTGCCCAGGTCAGGACCAGAATTATGACTTGGCCCACCCCAACATCCACCCCGTAGATCAACTGCTGGAGCATGTGAAGGAATCTGATGTGCAGACTCAAAGCTACAGGATCTTCACTACACAGGGAAACATCAGGATATGCAAGAAGAGCCCTAGTGAGAGCCCAGCATGGATAGTGTAGTAGAAACAAGAGGCCTCAAACCAGACCAATGACTCTTCGAAATGAACACTTGCAAGTAAAGGTATATGGACATAGGGGTTTACTGCATGACTCACTGTGTCACACTGTAGATTCCATGATGAGATTTTTAATCCTTCCTTTTTTCTCTTAAAAATTTTTTGGGGGTTCAGGGGCAGAGGGTGTATGCAAGGGACAGGCAAATGAATGAGATAAAGACACACGATGTGAAAGACACATAGAATAAATAAAAAGAAAAGAATCTTAAAGCATGTAAATAATTGAGGTATGAAAATAATCAACAGCAGGAAGTCAAGCACTGAAATAAATGATGGAATGAGAAGATATGGACATTTTGATATCTGCTATACAATGCTGACTGTGCTCCCCAATGAGAAAGAAATATGGCCATCAAGAAGAGGATATAAATGATACTCAAGGAGAAATTCTAGGGAGAAAAAAGAAAGCATCCCAAACCAGTGATGATGAGTGCAGTGGAACAACCCAATTAGCCTAAATGCACAGCAACATAAACTTTCCATAATATAAGAAACAAAAGGAAAGAGAGAGAGAGAGAGAGTGCAAAGCATGTGATTCTAGCTTCCCTTGTCTCCATGACACAAGTATCAGGTATAATCAACAACAGGAACAGAAAGGAGGCAGAAAGAAGAAACATTTAGACATGCTAATGGACTGAGTAAAGGAACTGAAGAAGATAAGGAATGAATACCATATATTTTTATAAGCAGGAAGAGTAAAAACTGGTAGGTTATGGAAAGAAAAATAAACTTAGGGTAGTGAAATCTGGTCATAAAAATATGTGAGATAGTAGAAAATGGAGCAGCACCTTAAATATACATGCATATATTTGTTTAAATATTCATATATTTTTATGCATCTATATACCTATATGCACATGACTAGAATTTCCTGTGATGTACTAATATCTTTCAAAATAAAAGTAGTCAAGACATGATTGCTTAAAATTTCAGCAAATAAACCGGAAGAACCCATTATTAGCAGACTATGATCTAAGGAATGGTAAGAGGGCCCTTAGAGGGTTGGAACATGAAGCTGTGCAGCAATTTGTATCTAGAGAGAGAAATGAATGATGCCAAGCATGTTAAATATGTGTCTTTTGTAAAAGACAGCATGTATAAACACAAGAGTACAAAAGTGCAGGGAAAACAGAAACTGCACAGTGAAGTTTCCTAAGATCCAGGCGTCTATTTCATCTGCAGGCAAACTCTGAAAGCTATGACCGCAGTTCACAAACACAACTGAAGCATATCAATAACCTAAAAATAGAAATACAATGTGATTATTACACATATAGAACAACACATTAAATGAATCAGTAAAGAGATAAATGATATCAGAGTAGGAAGGACAAAAAGAAAACAAAGAGCAAAGTCCTAAATGTAAAATTTAACATGTAATTACGTTAATCTAAATGTATGACCTTCCAATCAAGTCAGATATTGTCATAAGTAAAATTTAAACCATGAAATTATAATTTGCTTTACTAAACATCTTAAATATTGATGCGCCTATAGACTAAAAACAAAATTGCACAAAGAGAAAATTGTAGATTAGATGCACCTAGAAGTTGCCTGTGTCTTTATAAATCTATAAGAGAACACTAGGTGCCTATCTTCAGGGGGAAGGTAGACAGTGTGGAAAAACAAAGCAAGGTGACAATATACACTAAACAGAAATAAAAACATTAGATTTATGAAAAAAATCAAAAGACACCCAAATAGAGAGCTAAGCAAACCTAACATAGTAAAAATGGTCATCCTATCAAAAGTAATATACACATTCAATGTAATCCACATCAAAATTAAAACACAATTCTTCACAGATCTCAAAATAACAATTTTCAGCTTCATACTGAAACACAAATACCCAGGATAGCTAAAACCATCCTGAATAATAAAAGAACTGCTGGAGGTATCACTATTCCAAGTTTTAAGTTTTACTACAGAGCTATCATAATAAAAACAACAAGGTGTTGACACAAAGATAGATATATTAGTCAATGGAATCTAATTAAAAACCCAGATATAAATCCACACACCTATAGACACAGGATTTTTGCAAAAGAGGCCAGAAATACACACAGGAAAAAAGACAGCACCTTCAACAAACAGTGTGATCAAACTGGATGGCTGCATTTAGAAGAACGCAAATAAACCCATACCTCTCACCCTGTAGAAAACTCAAGTCCAAATGGATCAAAGACCTCAACATAAAACCAGATACACTGAAACTGATAGAAGAGAAAGTGGAAAATAGCTTTGAATACATTGGTTCAGGAAAAGATTTTCTGAATAGGACACCATTAGCACAAGCACTAAAATGAATTATTAATTAATAAATGAGCCCTCATGAAATTGAGAAGTGTCTGCATAGCAAAGGACACTGTCATTTGGAAAAAGTTGCAGCCTGCAGAATGGGAAAATAGTTTTACTAACTGCACATCTGATAGAGCCCTAATATTCAAAATATATAAAGAACTCAAGAAACTAGATATCAAGAAAACAAATAACTTAATTAAAAATTGGAACAGATCTAAACAGGGAATTCTCAGTAGAAGAAATTCAAATGGCTGAGAAACACTTAAAGAAATTTTCAACATTCTTAGCCATCAGGGAAATGCAAATCAAAACTATTTTGAGATTTTTGTCTTATACCTGTCAGAATCGCTAAGATCAACAAAACAAGTTACAGCTCATGCTGGTGAGGATGTGGAATATGGGGGAAATTCATCCACTTCTGGTAGGAGTGCCAAGTCAGAAAAGCCACTGCGGGACATTTTACCCACCAACCCTACAGTTCCCCAGAGTTTTCTTGAGTGCAAGTAGCAGGAAATATTAGATAAAAGGATTTAGATTGTGGAGATAAACAGATAGAAAATACAGGATAGCCTTGAGAGGGCCTTGAACCTATTCCAATGGGCCCTGATTGTCTGTGCCCTAGGATATTTATAGAGACACCAAGGGGTAGAGCAAAAGACCTCCCCACCAGCACAGCCAAGTGCAGGCCATCTCAGACACCTGCACTCAGGCTCATGGTCCTAATCATCCTCTTTATGCAGACCTGCTGGGTGAAGCCACGAGTAACTTGAAAACGGGCTCCCACAAGCCACTATAGAAATCAGAATGGCAGTTCCTCAGAAAGATGGGAATCCGTCTAACTCAAGGCCAAAATATACCACTCTTGGGCATGTACCCAAAGAATGCTTCATCTTACCACAGAGGCACTTGCTCAACCGTGTTTGTTGCTTCAGTATTCATAACAGCCAGAAATTGGAAAAACCTAGATATTCTTCAACAGAAGAGTGGATAAAGAATGTGTGGTACATTTATATAATGGAGTATTACTCAGCCATTAAAAAAATGATATCATGAAAATTTGAAGGCAAATTGATGGAACTAGAAAGAATCATCCTCAGTGAAGAATCCCAGATCCAGAAGAACAAAAATAGCATATATTCTCTCATATGTGTATGTAAGTTATTGAACCAATGATAACAAAGCTACAATCCATAGATAATGAGGAAATTCCATGGAGTCTACCTGATAATCAAAGGGATTTATTCTGGGTTAACTTACAACAAGCATAAAAGAGTTGGTCGAGAGATCCAGGAGAGGTGGGGCACGGTCCAACGCACCAGCATCCAAGACTACAAGGTAGCCAAGAGAAAGTGACCACTTACTCATCCCAGGTCTTAAGGGGTACCCGTCTCAGCCATGGCCCTGGGGGGTGGGGGGACGACACACAGGTACCAAGCAGTTACCTGTTGCCTACTAGGGCCAATGCTTCAAGGGTAAAACACAGACAACCAACCCTACACATAGATACAGATATAGTATAGATTAAAAGACAAGAGGGAACATATAGATCTCATTAGAAACGGTAAGTATAATAGACAGATATGGATGGGGGGATTCACTGGAAAGATCTAATGGAGAAGGGGTGTGAAGAGAGAGAGGGAATACAGGGAGAAACAGTTAAAAATGAGAGACATTTGAGGGGTAATATGGAAACCTAATACAGTAGAAACTCCTAACTATATACATATATGAAGGCAATCTAAATGAAATCACCACATATGGGAAGGCAGAGTCCCAACTGGCCATCTCTTGTCACTAAATGAAGCTTCCAGTCCCAAGATCATGTTACATCTAATTGAGCTGTTGGCCAAAGGGGCCCCACAAGAATCCCCAGAAAACCCAGGCTGTCACCAAGACTGTAGATTACTCTCCACAGATTGAGAGCAAGATTGTATTGCTGAAGACAACACTAGCATGACTCACTGAATATAGGGATCTTGATCGGGTGCCTTTGTAGAGCCTTCACTTCTACATTTCAGTGTCTTTGGTACAAGGAGGTACTCTCTGTGCTATAAACACCAAGCCAGGCACAGATTCTTTAAGTACAATATTGTACTACCTGTAAGATATGCTAGGGCAGTGGTGGTACAAAGCTTGTGGAAGTAATCAACCAGTAACTAATTTGACTTAAGGCCCTCTCTTTGGGATGGAACCCATATTCAACATAGCTTGGGTTACCAAGAACCTGAAACTAGATAGCACAGGGACCTATGGTAAAATCAAATAATACTGGTCTAAAGAAAAAAAAGGAAAAAAAAATATGTAATGATAAAATGACTCCTAACAGTATTCTGCTATACTCATGGGTTAGTTCCTTGTTCAGCCTCATCAGGAAGCTTCCTTTTGCAGGAAATGGGAAAAAATATACAGAACCCACAGCCAGACATTACACAGAAAGCAAGAGATCTTGGAAAACTCAGCATTAAATGGGATGACTACATTAAATCTTTCCCCTCAAAGCTCAGGGAACCCCAAGGAAGAGGATGTAGAAAGAATGTAAGAGCCAAAGGAATGGAGGACACCAAGAAAATAAGACCCTGTGAATTGACATGAGCAAAGCTCACATGAACTCACAGAGATTGAAGCAGTGTACGTAGGGCCTGCATGGGTCTGCATCAGGTCCTCTGTGTGTATCATGACTTCCAGTTTAGTGTTTTAATTGGATTCCTAAGTGTGTGAATGAGTGGGTTTCTGATTCTTATGCCTTATCCTGGGCTCTTTTCCTTCTGCTGGTTTATCTTGACCAACTTTAATGTGATAGTTTTTGTTTTATCATATATTATTTTGTTATATTTTTAAAAATGAATGGATAAAAATCTAGTCACTAGGGTAAAGGATAACAACTGAGCTGTCATTTATACCTGTGGGGAGATGGAAAATTAGTTTTCTTCAATGGAGTAAAACTGGGAATATCAACCACTCCAGGACAGGTCTCATGTTCAGGAGTAGTTGGCCAGTATATAATAGAGTCTACAGGTTTTTTTGTGTGTGTGCAGTTATTTGGTTACAATTTGGTGGTTTTTTTCGGGGTTTTTTTTTGTGTGTGTTTTCTCACATGGTATTTTATTTTGTTTTCTTATAATAAAAAAAGAAAGGGACTCATCTTAACAATTACTTTGAGAGTTTGTATTATAAACAGTAGTTGTCAGAAGAATCGGGAGACTGTGGAGTGCTATGATTAACTTTGTATGGGACGAAATAATTTCTATCTTGTTTACCTCTTAGACTACAGGATGGAATTTTCTTAAGCAGGTTTGACTTGAAAATTTAAATTTAAATAGGATTCTCTTAGTACTTAATTATTCATTTTTGATAAATGTGAGGTAGAAAATATTTTCAGGTCATTTTCAACTGTATCTGAAATCAAAGTGGACAGCAATAAAGACGATATTCTCTCTCTCTCTCTCTCTCTCTCTCTCTCTCTCTCTCTCTCTCTCTCTCACACACACACACACACACACACACACACACACACACACACACCAAAACAAAACAAAACAAAACAAAACAAAACAAATTTAGAGTTGGGGAGATGGCTGGATCTGTGAAGAGCTCCATGAATAAACATGAAGAGTTTGGATCCTTGGCATGCACATCATAACTGGGCACACCAGTGCATGCTTATGACCCCAGAGCTGGAGGATGCAAGGAGTGGAGATGGTTCCATCCTTGCAGATTGCTAGTAAAGCAGTCTGGTCTAATTGGTGAGCTGCAAGTTCAGTGTGAGAGCCTGCCTGAAAACATAAGATGGAGAGCTAGCAATGAAGAGCGGAAGAGTGTAGATATTGACTTCTGGCCTCCATACACACCAACACACATGTGTACATGCATACATATGTAAATATACCCAAGAACATTCTCTCTCTCTCTCTCTCTCTCTCTCTCTCTCTCTCTCTCTCTCTCTCTCTCTCTCTCTCTCTCACACACACACACACACACACACACACACACACACACACGTAGTGGGTAGCCATTTCAGCTTTGACCTAGAAGTTCCAACCCCCATTGAGGCTTCAGTAATGGTCACACCTATGAGGCTGGGCTGAGAGATCGCTGAAGACCCGAGTTCTGGGTGCAGGGGCTGTCTTGGTTCCTGGACCTGGACACTGGAGGTAGACCAAGCAGAGTTCTCCAGAGAACACCGCCGGACTGCCCCACGCCTTTCCCAGACTCTGTAAACTATCCATTCACTTGTAAGTTACCCCACAAAACAAACCTCCCTTTTAAGTACATGGAGTGGCCTTAATAATTTCACCAATACACACACACACACACACACACACACACACACACACACACACAACACTGAAATTGAAAGTAGAAAAGATCTCAGTACTGAATTATTCTCAGACCAGCAAGCACAATCAGATACATAAAGGTATTAGAGACATGTAGAGATAGGAAAAAGAAAAAAAAAGAGTAATTTCTTAATTTCTTTCTTAGGCAGTTCTTCCAGAACCCAAGGGTAAACATCTGTGGAAACTGAGCCCTATAGCAAAGGATGTCCTCATTTGTTTTGTATTCATTATATTTTCTTTCCAATCCATCCAATTGTTAGAAGTGTCCTCAATGGGTGGCCACTAGGCTTCACTTTTTAATGATTTCTTATGTTTTAATGTATTTTTCTAACCACGGGATATTTTCTTTAATCTATTCAATTAAGTGAGCCAGGAATTTGAAAGATACTATTTTCTAACTTCCTTTCTGATGAATAATTAATGCCACAAAGGAATTAGGTTGTAGGAGGTGATTTTGTCTGGGCCATCTGCTGTGTGTGGGAACAAAAGGAAGATATTAAACTTTAAATTAGCTATTGCTTCATAGAATCAAAAGATGAAAGGATATCCACACTAAAGTGGAAGATATTCATCAATTCCTATCAATCAAATGATGTCTGAGAAAGAGGATGTTGAGGTGCAACCAAACTCTTTTACTCCTTGATCAAGATATGTTCGGTTGAAATGAATACAGGAAATCTGTAACTAACATGTATCTCTTCTTCAGGTTAACACATTTCCAGTTTTTTACAGATAATACGTACAAATTTGTCTCTTGAATAAGCACCTGAAGAATATTTAAGGATAAAGATAAGAACTATCTTTCAATATACACACCATACTCAAGGGATATTCTCATTTCCATGACAACTTTGTTATCAGTGAAAGGAGAAAATAAACATTTATGGCTCCTTATGTTTAGTTTAGTAATTGTTCCTTGAGTTTTGATTATTAACAGAACAGTTAATTTTAATGAAGAAATGACTCTTTGCTTCAGTTCCTTATAAAAGTAAGCATAATGTTCATAAAGAAAATAAAATGAATATTTATATACCTAGAAATGTCTACACTTTTAACATAATTTTTCTTAAACAGAACTAACAGGAAATAGATTTTATGCGAAGATGGTAAATACCCCCAAAGGATGCTGTAAAAACAATAAAGTTGCTGTTAAGTACCTAGTTTCACAGTCTAGCAGAGTTCGTGTGGTAGTTCTATTACCTGACCCTTGGAAAATGACATTTCTTTATATTCCAATTTATCCTTCTATAAAATGGGAAAATGGTGTCAGATTCACCTAAAACATAAAATTCAGAAAACATTATAAAATAGGTATCTCCAAAAATAGGAAAAGAGGTACTGGGATGTGGCACATGTGTAGAGTACTTGCTAAGCTTGTCTGAGACCCTGGGTTTAGTCCCCAGTCCCTCTCTGTATCCCCTATACACACTCAACTGGACAAATTTAGGAAAAACATCAACTCAAATGAAAAGTAATACAAATTACAAAAATATAGAAACATTCCTTTTCACTAATGATTAAATAAAATATATTTATATCTTTCATATACTAAATAAAAAATTATTAGACTATCTAGTGTCAGAGAGAGAAAGAGAAGATCAGCATTTTTTTATATAAAATTAGAGCCACATTTTGGGACAGCACATAAAAAGTGACTGAGAAATTAAAAGATATATTTACTCTTTTATCGTTTTATTTTATGGCTGTGACTCCATCCTAGATACACTGATAGAAGTCTAAGCTATGTATGTCAAAAGATATTTATTGCTGTGCTGCTTGCAATGGTAAAATAATGGATTAATGCAACCATCTGCATGCAGATTACTGTTCAACTATGTTGCAAAATACTATGTTGTTTAAGACAAGTGAGATTTGTGTATGTCTGAACTCATACTGAGTGATGACCTTTACATACTGTGTTAGGGGCTGAAAAGCCAACTCTGTAATTTCTTTTTTCTCTTTATAAACACACACACACACACACACACACACACACACACACACACATTAAGGAAATATGTTGGGATCAACAAAAGATATAAAACTTACATTAATTAGCCTAACACCTTAGCAACTATCCTGCAACATAAGCAGTATTAAATGATTGTTATTATGTCTGTGAGTAATAGTTAAAACCAACATGTATTAATTGATAACAGAACTGTGATTGTCTGGATATGAATGAAAACCTAGAATAGAAACAATTGCATGGAAATAAGGTTCCTATGTGCACCTTCCCATTGCATAAATTGCATTATTTTATAAGAGTGTATAGTATGCATGATTTTCTCTTTTTGTTGATTAAGTAGTATAAGAATTAAAACATATTTTCTACCTCTCAGAAAAATTAAGACTTATTATGTTACTTGTTCTTCTACATTCAGAATCAATTTTTAAAATGGCAATGAATTGCATTTGATGTGTGTGTTTCGGGGGCGGGGACACTGGGGTTTTATAAGATTTTTCAAATGTCATTCACAGATGTGAAGAAGATGAATGAGACTGGGGCAAATACTGCCAAGAGAGAAGAGAACATCTAAACCATGGTGGGAAAGTGGAAAGACAGTTGAGTGATAGGCCATTTGTGGGATCATCCTATATGTCCCCTACTATCAAAACGTAAGTGATGGAGCATTATCTGGAGATAATGTAAGGATCTTGGACACCAACCCTCTGTTCTGTGTGTTTGGAACTGCTTGGTTTGTGACATGTTGTTGCATCAAACAATTTCCAAAACAAGGTTAAGGAGCTTGATGAATGAATTGTGGGGAAATTGAATCTTTGGATCATCTCTGGATTGCCTACATATAACCTGTAAAATGTCACTGGAAAGTCAAGGAACTTTCTCAGATCCTACTAACTAAGTGAGACGACTTGCCCACTAGATAGGAGGTATAAAACAAGCAAATTTTGATTTATAAAAAAATTTATATAATATTTGTCTAAAAATAACTTCCATACACATCCACTTCTTGTTTCTAGCTTCAAATAAGTTTATGTAGTCAAACATCTTTTGGTGCTTAATAGGTGAATTGACTAAGGACAAAGTTTTAGCAGTTTAAAATTAGAAATGATCATTTTAAAATTCGTTTCCCTTTTGATTAAAAGAAGATAACTGGGCCAGAGAGTGGCTCGGTAGATAACGGCACTTGCAATGCAAGCCTGGGGACCTGAGTTAGATATCCAAACTGTTCATAAAGATGAGAAGAAAGAATTGATTTCACAAAACTGTCCCTGATAGTTACATGGACCCCATGACATGTATGCCTACATCCTCATCCACACACACACACACACACACACACACACACACACACACACACACAGAAAGAGAAAGAGAAAGAATTAACTCATTAATCAATTAAAGAAACAGAAAAATATTTGAATTCAGAGGTGTCATTTGCTCTTCATCAGGATTCATATTGGTTTCCAGGACTCTTTTGGAGACATGGAATGAAATATAGTGTGAATGTGTCTAAGTGAGGTTGGTGATGCTGGGAAAAAAGTATCAGACTGCAGGATTGTTTGAATCATTTCACTATATTGGAAATTCATGCCAAGCCCACGATTTTTAGCATTAACTGTCAGCATCGGTTGTTAAAATGTCCAGTTGAATTGAGTACCATAGTTTCTGAGCTCTACACAGTTATTTGGATAGTGAATCTACCATTTGCATACTAACTAACAAATAAAAATGGCTGTTTAACATTAGCAAAGAAATGCGTGTTCACTGTTTATTCATTAAATTTATTATTAGTTCCTGGAAAAATTAATAGTTAACAATATTTTTTGCATGTAAAATGCATATCTTACACAAATATATAGTTACAGGAAGAAAAATCTGCATGTAGTACAGGCAGGATGAAAAAGGAAAATATCTGGGATATTTGACATGAAATGCTACAAAACAAGATAGTAGGGACTAGCCAATGAGAGGCTGTGATTCATTTACTAGAAATACATTTAAATTAAATAAATTCATTTGTCAAATGAAAGATATGGCAAAAGTAGCTTAGTGTAAATAAATTAAATAGAAATAATCTTGAGGACTGGAGAGATGCCTCAAAAGGTAAAGTGCTTGCCCCAACAAGCACGAGGACCAGAGTTTGATTCCAAGAGCCCATTAAAAAACTCAGGCATGGTGTCAGGTGCATAGAATCCCAGTGCTGTCGGGTAGTGGGGGACACAGATAGGTAGACCTCTGCTGCTAGGTGAGCTGCCAGACTAATAGGTGAACTCCAGGCTAGCAAGGAGAAGAACATTGTGTTAAACAGGGTGGATAGGTATTGAGAATGACACTTGTGGCTAATCTCTGACCTCCACATGCACATCGCATACATTCAATCCTGACTCTCAGACCTACAGAAAATTCAACAGTTGTTCATCATATCAGGATAGTTCAGACTTACACACCATCTTTATTAACATTCATGGTTTAAAATGTCACAACTGTTAAATATATTATCATAAATGTCTACAAAGAATAGTGCAGTCATAATTGTATTTTTGAAAATCCTGTTTCAAAAGAGATACAAGTTGAGAAGAAAGAGCCATTGCTGCATCTTAAATAACCATGTTGAATATTTGTTTTTGGATCAATAGTAGTTTGAGCAAGAGAATGATGGAATAACAATGGGTAATCTGGCAGCGTTAATCAATCTATAGTTTTTACATGACTGACTGTGAGATTCTTTAAAGAAATTATTACATTTTTTTGTGTGTATACTCATATATATGCACAGTATACATGTGGAGAGAAGAGGATAGCTTGTGGAAACTGGTTCTCTACTACCATGTGGATCCTGTGCATCAAAGCCAGGTTGACAGGCTTGGTAGCATGTCTTATTTCAGGTGCTGAGCTGTCTCACCAGCCCCCAACTAGGAGATTTTTGAGCCATAGTAAACTGCAAGTTAACACGTAGGCATAGAAATGGGTTAAAGTAAGCTTTCCTAAAACCCTTTTCTTTTTGTATCTAAAATTTTATTTCAAGAACAATTTGTCTATAGAGATAATCGAACCAAAGTGATAGAATATTTCAGATGCAATGTGCTTTATTGATTATTTAAAAATCTCTATGTCAAAATACTTGGCAAAATAATGTGAAGGAGGAAGGTTTTATTGTAATAGTTTAGCTGCAGAAGGAGACCTTGGCAGGTTGGAGACAAGGGGCATCACAAAGTCACACCATGCAACATGTGAGAGGTTTATTGGGGGGATGTACAGAGGCAGCCGCTGAGCAAAGGGAGAGAGAGAGAGAGAGAGAGAGAGAGAGAGAGAGAGAGAGAGAGGAGTGAGAAGGGCTTGCCCTTTATAAGGGGGTATGGTGCATGCACAAAGGGAAAGTGCTCTACTTGGTGGCTGAGAAGGCTACAGTGTCAAGTCTTGGCTGCTGCTGCTGCTGATTTGTCCTGCTAGGTCCCCAAGAGCAGGCCAGTATAAATACCTAATTGCTAACATTCCTCCCTTTTGTTTATTATAAAGGATGACAAATAATAGTAAGGGGGATGGTGAGGCAGGGGTGAAGCTGTCATAGTCTTTTAAACAGCTTCCTGCTGCCTGGGGGCATAGATATCTCTCAGGTGCTGTTGGTTTTCACCATCTAAGCATATTTGGTAGTCATGCACCTCCAGCTCTGTGGCCAATGGTTGGTAGCCCTGTAACAATAGCTGATTAATTGTTTGATTACAGATATTAGAATATGCCCTTGGAGAAACATAGAGAAGAAATTGATAAAGCAGGGTGTAATTAGTAGAGTCAGGCGAATGAGATGAGGTGTCAGAAAGGAAAATATCCACTTCCATATGGAGTTCTCAATCCATTAGAGTTGAGCATGGCTGCCTGGGTGGGGGGGAAGCTTCATTCTTCTGGAATCAGGGACAAGGAAGTTGATCTTGGTGTCCTCTGAAACTTAATGGAGCAGGGTCCTATTGGGCTGATGTGTAGGAAGGAAACTTGTCTTGAGGTGGGGGAGTGAAGGGTTTGAGGTGGGATAGATGAATCCAATGAGGGTGGCAATCAAGTTTAGTAACTGTGGGGGTTACAAGAATTGCTTTGACGAGGACCTGCCAATTAGGGGAAAGGGGTAAGGGGCATTGGTCTGGAGGAGAGAGAAGGAACTGATCCCAATGTTGATTGGGGATGGACAGGGGTTGGCTCATGGTCAGGGTAGGGAATGGTCAGTAAAGTTCCATAGGAAGGAGCAGGGAGTGTTTGAGTGAATGACCCGGAGGCAGAACTGGCTGTCTGCTAGTGTCATATGGAGAGAAAGAACCCAGGAAGGAGGTGGAGCTTGTTGGGCTTTATAAGGTAAGCAATGGGACAGATTTTGAGAGGAGAAGACAGTGGTGGGTGACGCAAAAGTTAGTTGTTTTGAGTCATGAATGAGAATCTCAGCAGCTGCTAAAGCATGTATGCAGGGTGTTCATCCTTGGGTGGTAAGGTCTAAATTTTTGACAGGCATGCCATGGGTGCAAAGGAAAGTCCTAGTTGATGGCCTAGGACCCCAAGGTCATATCCCTTTTTTTCTGTTACGTAGAGGAAGAAGGGATGGGTTAGGTCTGGAAGATGTAGTACAGGGGCCTGGAGGTGGGCCTGTTGGAGCTTCTGAAAGGGCTTAGTAATGGGAAAGATAAGGAGGGGTTCGTGTGAGGGGCCAAGGGCTGCCTTGTATAGGGGGTGGGCAAGAAGGGTAAAAGAGGAGACCCAGGAACATAAAAAGCCAGCTATTCCTAGGAATGATAAAATCTCCTCTTTAGTAGAGGGGACTGATAGAGACTGGATTAGGTGTTTGTTATTAAAGGTAATGGTTTTGTGGGCTGGGGTAATGGTTAGTCCGAAGTAGGTGACCTGAGTAGTGGACAGTTGGATCTTAGAGGGTGAGACTCTATAGCCCCAGCTAGACAAGAAATTCAGAAAAGCAGAGGTATCAGTTTGCTAATTTGTAGGGACAACTTCAGAGGAGAAGGTCATCTACATACTGTATGAGTTTAGACTTAGGGAGAGACAAAAAGAGTAGATCAGAGGCCAGGGCCTGGTCAAATAGGTGTGAGCTGTCCTAGAACCCCTGGAGTGAGACAGTCCAAGTGAGGTGGGTAGAGAGGTCAGTGTCAGTTCTGTTGAAAGCAAAAATATTTTGTGACTGGGTACTGAGAGAGATAGAGAAGAAGGGATCCTTGAGATTAAGGAATGAGAAATGGTAGGTCCCTGAGGGGTTAGTGGAAAGGAGTGTGTAAGGGTTAGGCACCATAGGATAGAGGGAGACCACTTCAGAATTAATGAGCCAGAGGTCTTGAACCAGGCATTTGATCCCACTGGGATTTTTAACTGCGACTATGGGGATGTTAAAAGGAGAAGATATGGGATGAAGTAGTCTTATTCTTAGGTGGTCAGAGATGATAGGTTTAAGTCCCCTGAGGCTCTGAAGTGAGAATGCCTACTGGGTTTGGGTGATGTACTTGGTAGCATCTTGTAATTGGATAATGATGGAGGAATGGTGTTTAGTAACAGAGGGATTTTGGGTATCCACGACTTGGGGATCCACCTGCGAGGCTGGCAAAGGAAATGACATGTTGGAACCAGCTTGTTGGGTAGCTAGGAGGAGGAGAGAGGCTGCTGGTGAGTTTGGGGTTAGGCAAATGGGGGGAGTGAAAGAAATAGAGGCTCCCACTCTGGCTAGAAGATCCCTTCCCAGTAAGGGGATGAGACAAGTTGGTACCACCCGGAAGGAAGGAATTAGAGGAATACCCCTGAAAATGCAATTGGGTGGTATGGTCTGATGAGGTTGGTAAGGCTGTTTCCCTACCTTGACAATATGGAAACAAGAAGGAGAGGCGGGTCCCCAAATCTCCATCAGGATTGAGTAAGTGGCCCCAGTGTCTAGGAGGAAAGTGGTGGACTGCCCTGATATTGTGATGACTACTTGGGGCTCCCTGTCAGAGATGACAGTGGTTGGGCCAAGGGAGCCCAAGCTCCTTCAGTCATCCACGGCCAAGCCTAAAAGGTTGGCTGGAGGGTGGTCTGTGTCTGATGTCCCCATGCCACGTGGACATTGAACAGCCCAATGTCCCTCTTGATGGCACTTTGGACATGGCCTGGGTGGCTTGTGGGGATTAGGGTAGACCCTGGCCCAGTGACCCTTCTGACCACATTTGAGGCAGGAACCCAGTGGTCCTCAAGCCTTAGGAGGCAAGGGATCCTGGACAGTCACTGAAGCTGGTTGAATGGCCTTGGCACTAGGACTTCTGTCTGTGAGGTTAGGGAGGGGTCCTCTCTCCAGATACTTAAGCTTGGTCCTAATGTTGGGGAAACTCTGGGAAAAGAAACAGGTCATAAGGAGTTGTTTGCCTTCTGGATTTTTGGGGTCTAGATTGGTATACAGTAAGAAGGTCTTTGTGATGCATTCTAGGAACTGAGATGTTTTCCTGTTTGTCCTAGATGACCTCTTGGAATTTCATAATTTACTGGTTTAAGGGCAGCCTTATGGAGACCAGTCAAGAGGCAAATTGTAAATTGATCTCTAGCTAGAATATCACCTGGGGTATTGTAGTCCTATTGAGGATCCCACTGGGGGACTGCCTCAGTCCTGGCAGGGTATGCTGCATTAGTGTAGTGGATTTAGTCTGCATATGTTCCAGCCTGTTCCCAAACTTGCCTGCATTCCTCAGGAAGTAGGTTGTTAGTTAGAATTATATAAATATATATATATATATATATATATATATATATATATATATATATATATATATACACACACACACACACACACACACACACACACACACACACATATGTATGTTTGTGGAAGGTGAGACTATAGGATTGGGTGATAAATTGAAATTCTTAATGAAAGAAGCAAAGTTAGACATATAAGACCCCATTTTTTTTCTATTTGAGACAGTTCACTTAATGAAAAGGGGATATGTACCTCAACCAGGCCATCCATCCTGGCAACCTCCTGCATAAGAACTGTGGCCAGGTTAGGCTGGGTAGAGAGGGATGGGGGTGGGTCCCACAGTGGAGTGGGAGGGAGTAATAAGGGGCCTGAAGACTGCTGGTAGAGTGAAAGTGGGTGCTAGAGTGGGAAGGTTAGAATGGTCAGTTGCTGCAGAGGAGAAAGAGGCGACTGAAAGAGCTAGGGGAGGAGAAGGAGTTGAATTGTGTGTTGAGACCACTCTCAAGAGTAGTGGAGGTTTCCTCTGGTTCAGGCTTCATAGCGAGTAGAAGCTGAGAGGGGGAATAGGAAGATCAGAGGGAGGGCTTGGAGCAAAAATAAGAGAAAGCTTGGGCATAGTGTATCTCCTTCCATCTACCTGATCACTGGCAGAAGTTGCAAATGTCTCAAATAATATATGGATTTAGGCCATTTTGGATTGAGTATCTAAGGGGCATTGGAGACAGATTTTGCCTTCCTAGTGCTTTGATTAAAGGTGTGCATCACCACTGCACTGACATCATTTTATATATTTTTTCCTTCCCCAGTGAGCATCTCATGAATCCCAGGCTAGCCTCAAAGTTTTTAAATAGTTCAAAATGACCTTGAGTTTTAGATTTTCCTGCCTCTACCTCCCAAGCACTTGTGCCATGTCCCCATGTTCTATTTATTTGGTCACAATAAATGGAACGTTATATGCTTTAAATGGAACTGAATGCTCAAAGTCTTAAAATGGAACTCTTTTTAAAATTTATCCCATGGTGAAGTTACCACTCCCATGATGCATTTACCTCTTACTACTGTCACAAGCTGGAGTCTAGGCCTTCACCACATAAGTCTGCATGGATATAATACCAAACCCACAGGAATAACTAACCTGCCCTGGAGCCACACATCCCTCAGTTTCCTTTCCTTCCTTTCTCAGAGAAGATTGGAAAAACCTAGGTCTGATTCTAGTTCAATCAGTAATCCCTCAGAGTTGGGCTTGGCCCTTGGACTGCTTTGATTGAGTGCTTTATAGTTGATAAATGCTCATTCATCACTATAATGATGTGGAGTATTCTCCACCTCTCTGGTAGCTTTTATGGTCTTGACTAAAACAATCTATAGTATCTTAGACCTTGCTTATATCATTACTGCCTCAGAAACCAGAAAGGTACCTGTTGAGAATATATTTGCTGAGTGAATGATTATATAATGTCATGAATAACTATGAAGTCTTTGAGAAATGCCTTGGTCTAATATCGTTTTGTCTCTAGCTTGCTCAACTTCACAAAGTGTACTTTAGACCCACTGGAAATATCTTTGTGTGGTACATACGTGGCTCACGCTGTCCTGTTGACTGGAAGGACACACAGAACCTGTGCGATGAAGTTAGCATATTTCTCATCTTGTATCCAATGCCTGTATATGTGGATAGAGGCAGAATGTACACTGGCACCTGCTTTCCAGTCATATTCGAAGCCACATCTCTAGTTACCATGGCAATAGCAATAGATATAAAGGCGTTGGGGCTATATTACAGAAATGAGCTCAAAATGGCCTCTGTGTGTCGGACCTTTGATCACTTCTTAACCAGAGGCTGAGGTCTGTTGCCTCAAAAGCTCAGCAATGTCAAAATCAAAGTTTTACACATTGTTGTTTGATTTCTACATGGTAGCAGAAAAGCAGAGAGAGAAATAGTCTGATATTAAGTAGGTGGGACCTTGTTTATTGGTAGAAACAGGCCTAGGGGACAATATCATCCATATGAGTGGCTGAGCTGTATGTCCCACACCATGCTGACAGATGAGAGATTTTTCATGCCATGTGGGTGGATAAAACAATGCCCTCATCAGGCATTGGAGGAGAGAATCTCCACAGGAGGGATATGGCTCTGACCTTTGCAGAGATGGGAATGACTGCCATATGTATATTAGGTTCTGGAGTTGCCTTGCCTGGGCCCAGGAAAAACTGAGAGGTGTAGTCCTTCAGCAGGAAATTATCAGTTCTTTTTAGTACAACTTCCTTACAAATTGTTCACCAGCAGAAGCCCATCTGTCTTACACATCTAATGAAATCTAACCTCACATCTGTTCACCATAAGCTGACTCCCATGTTGCCTCTCACAGCTTTCTGACCTAGAGACACATTCTGAGACACATCCAAATATCCAAGTCCCCAGGAATGGCACAGCTTGTCTCCCCTTCTGAATAGCATCCCATGTCCTGTACTTCTGGATGGGGCCATACATGAGGAGCTCCACCTCCCATGCAGCGCTGTCCGAGGGCCTCCCCACAAAGCTGTTTCTGTACTCTTTCCTATTGTGGCCATTTTTCCTATACCATCCCTCAGATCTCTCAAGGCTGAAACAGGTGCAAGCAAAGTTTGATCATCAAGACTAGTTTTCAGAAATAATAAGATAATTTTTGAGGAAAAAAGTCATCAATATTATTTTTACATTTTAAACTTATGAATAAATAAATTTACTTTATTACTAAATAAAAGATTTGAAAAACTATCATTTGTATTTCATTATATGTGTAACACACACACCACACACACATCTTTATATATTGTTATATTTCTCACTTTTGATCCCTTGTCTTTTTCTCCTTTAACAGCCCCATGATTTTTTATTCTGTGTGTTATCTGAGGAGTATCTCAAACAGTTACATATTTAGATGATACATAAAGACTTCTCAGACATGCACAGTAGATTGCAGATCTTCACTGATCATAGGGAGATTGCAAACTGTGATTACTGACCTCCTCCTTAATAAATTCCTTTTAAGCCTTCTGCCATCTGTGTTCTAGATAGAGAAAAGCAAGCTCATGTGGACTCTGTGTTGGCTGGCCATCCTCTCCAGGCTCTAGAGCTGGTCATTTCAGGAGTCCCTCATTGAATGTTTCCATGGCTCTCAATCACAATTAGGGTTAATAGTGCTTGGCTTCCCCTGAGTTCCCTTTCTCCAGCTGTGATTGAATACAGCTTCCCCACAGGCCCCAACCCCTTCCCCCTATGGCATCAGGAAGGAAGCTCTCTACTTTCATCTAGCCTGATTATGCAGGTATGTGCTTCCCATGGCAGCCAGCTGAGATCTCAGTGGCAGCTTTATTCCCCCCTGGCATGCATGTTCTGTCACCAAAGAACACTTTTAAGTCTTCCTTTGCTATACAACCTTTATGACTCCTTGCTAGACAAAACAAATCCTGGAAATAAGCAGGGACAGGGAAAAAGAGTCAGAGTATTGGGACCACAAAGGAATGGGAGGGAAAACAATAAGAAACTTGAGCAAGGGCTTCCCTTTTAGGTGTTTCAATTTAGCATGCTACCATAAAACCGTTGAAGGAGGGACCCCAGGATTTGTGAAAGGAGAGAGATTGACATTTTCAAAGAACTTTATGTAGAAGCAAACACACTATGCTTCTATCACCCAGGTACTGCACCAGATAGGCAAACTGCATGAACTCACTAAAAGCTAGTAATAGGTGAATTTAATGGCCACAGTTATTTTCCTAAGGAGCAAGCTGTGTATCAGCACAGAGCCTTGTTAGTATCAGATGAGGCTTGTGTGGGATTCCTACCATCTTAGAACTCTCCTAACAACATTCACAAACTTAATCATCTTTGGAAAAATCTGAAATAGTTGTACTGTGTGTAAGGTCCCAAAGAAACTTGGGACAAGTCTCACTCAGTACCTGTGGTTCCTCCCAACACTTCTCACCCTGGCCCCTACCCTAAACTCGATCTCAGAGGCCGAGCTTCCTCCTCCCTTCCCCCAGCTTCTGATTCCTATATAACTCACTCAGTTGCCTACACTTTTGTTTTCCTGGCTTTCTCTTGGCCACTTGGTCTGCAGCTCCTCTCATGGTCTGCCTGGACCCCTTTCCTATCTTGCTTCCTGCCCTTATGGCCCAGTTCAATCTGCTCTCATTTTGATCTACAACAGACCCTCTCCTCTACCAGTCTTTGGAGTAGTCATGCCCTCATTTTTTCATTCATCTGGTGCTGAACCTCAGACAGCATCTGTTTTGATATGATACTAGGCACCTCCTTTAGTCATTGTCCCAGGTTTCTTTGAGACTTAACGCTTAGAAGACTGGACAAGTTCATGCAGCCTCTTCTAGAGTAGAGTACATTATCCAGGGCAACCAAACTCGCGTTCTCAGTTCTTGGTTACCCATATTTGACCAAGAGTAAAGTATTTCTGTCTTTTGGATCCTGAACTGTATTTGGTTTTGACAATTTTTCTGAAATATACACATTAAAGAAAATGAGGAATCCTATAAGTAGACCTCATGCAGCAGAGTCATTCCACATTGAAAGCAAACTCCATATGGAGGTTCTTCGATGTCTATCATCCTTTTTTGAAGCAAATTGGTGCTGTCAAGAGCAGACATGTCTCACTGTCATGAAAAGTCTTGTTATTAAAACATCTTAAAGGGCATATTCTGTAGGTCTTTGAAGTGTTTGAAGAACATCTATTTATCTGAAATGTATCTCTGTATGACTTTGTAAACATACCTAACATGACTAGACTGTAAGTTTGATTGCTACATGTGATTAACTACTAACCTGAATTTCTTAATTATTCTAAATGGTTTATAATAATAGTTTTCAAGGACTAGAACTTTATATTTTTAAATGAGGTGCATAGATACAATACCTTAAACAAGAGTAGAAACATATATACAAAATTTTGCAACAAAAATAACCTCAATTTTGTATCAATATACAGGAATTCATAAAATATAAAATATTTGAGGCTAGTGGTTATTTAAAAGTAGACCCAACAATCTACCCTTTGTAGCTAGAGTTTTCCTGCCTGGCCCACAGTCAGGACAAATCTCTCTCACCTGCCAGTCCCACAGCCCCTCAGATCCGACCAAGTAAACACAGAGACTTATATTGGTTACAAACTGTATGGCCGAGGCAGGCTTCTTGCTAACTGTTCTTACAGCTTAAATTAATCCATTTCCATTAATCTATACCTTGCCACATGGCTCGTGGCTTACCAGCATCTTCACATGCTGTTTGTCATCTTGGCGGCTGGCAGTGTCTCTCTGACTCAGCCTTTCACTTCCCAGCTTTATTCTCCTCCTTGTCCCGCCTACACTTCCTGTCTAGCCAATGGCCAATCAGTGTTTTATTTATTGACTAATCAGCAACACATTTGCCATACAGAACATCCCACAGCAACCCTTTTATCCCATCAATTTATACTATATTGCCCCTTTTCCCTTCAGAAAGAGATCCCTGAATCTAATCACCTTTGTTTAGCTTTTTCCCTGACCATGACCAATAACAACTTGTAACCAAACTCCCTAAATGACGACAAACATCCATAACTCACCAAATGACCAAAAACCATCTATCCAACCTCTTGGGAACATGGGTGTTATACTCTTTAGACTGCTTCCTATTTCTGCGGGTATTGGCATATTTAGGGGATCCTGAGACAGTTGGGATAATCGGTCAAGTCCTGGGAGAGATACCCGGTTAATAAGGTTTCTTATTATTTTGTTTTGTTGTAGTCTTTATGGAGTCCTTTATATTCTTATATGGTTAAGACATACATGTTTGGAATTAGACAGAAAATGTATTATGATCATGAGATTATTTCTTTATCTCTTTTTTGTTTGTTTGTTTGCTTTTGAGACAGGGTTTCTCTCTGTAGTTTTGGTGCCTTTCCTGGATCTCACTCTGTAGGCCGGGCTGGCCTCGAACTGATAGAAATCCTCCTGGCTCTGCCTCCCGGGTGCTGGGATTAAAGGCATGCACCACCACCTGGCTATTTCTTTATCTCCTAGTGGGTGAATATAAACCATACCTTAAAGACATTGTCTAGAGTATCATTTTAAAGAGTGCAGAAACCTCTTCTCTGCTCACCAGTATTTAAGTCAGTGTCACAGCAATGACCACTCTGTGTAATCATCGATTTTTATCATATCACTGTTGCTCAGTGAAGTGATGAGATTTTTTTTCTCTCCCCTCGGGGCACCATCATCTCTTTTATTTTATAATTCAATCTAATTTTACATATCAGCCACAGATTCCCCTGTCCTCCCTCCTCCCGCCCTCCCCCCAACCCACCCCTCATTCTCATCTCCTCCAAGGCAAGGTACTCCCCTGGGGATTCAGCCCAGCCTGGTAGATTCAGTAGAGGCAGGTCCAGGGAGATCTGGCTGCGACATCTGTCACCCCATTGATTGCCAAGGTTGATTTGGCTGATCTGGCTGGCTATGGGGGTGTCCCCTTCTTCCCTCACCGCTCCATGTGCGTCCCTCCGGAAGCTGCAGGCTCAGTCGAAGAGGACGACCTTCCTGGAATAGAGGAGGATCGGTCTTCTGTCAAGGGTATACATGAGTAGCTGCGCTCCCCTGCTAGAACCTCCAAACAAGCTCTCAAGATGAAGATCTTAAAAAAAAACATAGCATTACATTCTCCTTTTAAAGAAAAGGAAAATATTTGTTAATAAATTGAAAAATGTCTATAAATCATTAATAGTTATTTGGGGAAAGCATTTTTGGTTTAGAAAATATTCCATGAAAACAATTAGAGAAGGGAGGAATTAAATGTGTTTAATGTATTCTACTTGCCATTTGCATTTATTCTATACTCCAGAAGAGCTAGCTTTTATGCTTACATCAATGCATTTCCTTCTTCCTATTCAAGATTGATTTGTGTATGATCACTATGAAGAAAGGGAAGGAAGGAAAAGAATGAAGTTAAAGAGTTTACAGAGAGTGTTTCCATGTATTGTAGGCTGTAAGCCCTATTAACTTATCCCCAATCTGTTCTCTTTGTGGATTCTGCTGCCAGGCCTCCCCACTTGACCTGCAGACTCAAAGATAGTGAAATAACTCTGTAGTCACTAGGCCTATGGATACCACACCAACTCCATGCTCTAGTCTCCAAATATGCCATACTTTGGTATACATATATTATTGCCATTATTATTAATTTTCTCATATTTATTATGAAACTATTAACTTCTAGTTAACTATTGGAGAAAATAGTTTCTTGTAAACAAAGGAAATACTGAAAGCATTCCATTTACACTTGAATGCTATTCCCAGAATACACTCTGAACTGCCAGTGTCATCATATAACATAAAACCCAAACCTACAGAGTGCATGCTCATAATTAAAGCTTCAAGCTGGAAAATTCAATATCTTATCTTATGAATTCTTCTATATTAGCCTAAATAATTATTTCCATTTTTGTCCTGTCTGTACTGATATGATTTGATATTTTAACTATGTTTGGCAAAGAATAAATTGTGGTTACATGAAAGTAGCCAAAAGACTCAATAGGAGGAAATGGAAAAATCTAGTGTGATAGAGGTTCAAACCACTGCTATTACTGCCATTGGCTTATAGAATCAGCCTCACTCTTTAAAGACCTTACATTCCCATTACCTAGTTACAGCAACCTTGGTATAAGCAAAGGCAGATGCAAGGGAGACTGCTCTCTAAAATTTCAATTCAGTTTTACAAAATTGAATGACATAGTTCTAGTCCTTTTTTTTTTTTCTCTCAAATGTCTTTCCAGGATTCTTTCCAGTATGTAATAAATTAAATTTGGAGAGGGCATTTGAGGAATATCATATGGATTTGTTGAATTTTTCATTGGGGGAGAAAAATAGTGTGCTTGGGTTAAAAGAGTGGAAAATACTTCTTTTGAGAAGTTGGAAAAAAAATCTGACTAACAGAAAAGGAAACAATACACTACATGATCTCCACATTAACCATGATATCAAATTACTCCTTTTCAGGAACACATGGAGCCCAAATCATTGAGTCTGAAGAGGAGTGCTGTGGTTCACTGTAATGCAGATTTCCATCTTCACTAACTTAAGGAAGAGAAACTCACTGCTCTTAGTCCTATTCTATTATTTTCATTTGCATATTTTCTATGTGCTTGTATTGTGACAGTGTGATGCCAAAAACAATATTTCAGTGAAAAGAATGAGGCAAGACTTAATTGTCAATCCCTAACTAACAACTTACAATTAAGGAGCACACAATCTTTAGATTTTCCAATTTTTCACACTTTCATGTATATATATGAAATTTCACATTATATATGTGTATACACACATATACATATAATGTTTATGTATATACATATGTGTGTGTGTGTGTGTGTGTGTGTGTGTGTTCATTTGTTTTTCATTCAACACTCAGGATAAGTCCAAATTCTCTATCTCCTCAGAATATAAAAGTTAGTGTTTATTCAGTAAATATTTTGTAAGTGATATTTATTTGAAAAGTACATTTTAATTCCTAGGTTAGGACAAGCAATACCTAAAAAAACAGAGCCAAAGCCCAAATTTTAAAAATACTTCAATCTAATGAAGAAATAAATATCTAATTAGATAATTTTTTTGTGATGATCTCCTAGCAGAGCACATATGTTGTGGGTTAATAAAAAAATAAAGACAGAAAAGTAAGAACACTTAGAATAGTCAAGAGAAGACAGGGTATAACTTGTAATAAACAGTCTCCACAATTTATCTGACTTCACATGCCACAGTAATTTTTCTATTATTATGTATATCATGTAGGCTTGCAAATTACTGTAGTTATAGACACTTGGAGATTTAGCTTATAGTGGCTCAAGCTTCACACCTGCTTTAATAATCACTGTGACAGAAGAAGAGTAAACTTTAAAAAAGTCATACTGAATCTTAAAGGTTCAAATAGGAAGTGATATTTTTTTCTCACGTGTCATACAACCAAAGACACCTTCTAGTCGTATATACCTTCAGGGGAAGTTGAGAAATACAATGTGTTTAGAACAAGAGATACAAGTATTTGTTATGAGACCTAATGTTTAATCCAGTGTAACTCAGAATACTTTACAGAGAACTTAGTAATACACTGAAAAGAACTCCTAAAATATAAGTAAAAATTTTCTAGGTGGGTTATCTAAATAAGCTTTTACCAGTTTTCTTCTTTTCCCCTTTAAGCATCTTAGCTTATTTTTGCATGTGTGTACATACATGTATTTATAATGATGCCTGTGTATTTGAAGATGCATGTGCATATGCATGCTTGTGGTGTATACGCCAGAAGTCAACTTTTGGTATTGTTCCTTGAATGTCATTTACCTTGTTTTCTGGGACAGGGCCTCTCATTGTTTTGGAACTTGTGAACTAGGCTAAGTTGTCTGGCCAATGAGTCCTAGGGATTTTTCTGTTTATCAAATAATAATACAAGGTGCAATATAGATAGGAACAGTATATTCTTAGATAACAGGGAGTACATTCTGGTATTGTTCAATAAAATTTATCTGTAGAAAGTAGAAAGGTGTCTTTTATAAATTCAAAATGATAGTGTGACATTGCACTCTGGACTCAGAAAATTCAATTTACTAGTCAGTAAGAGTAGAACAGTCATTACATGCTAAATATCCCATTTGAGAGAATTCATTTGTTGAAGATGCTAAGCAGTTTTGATGCATCATTTTTGAATCTAGAGTAAAGTTTGAAATAGAATATTAGAAACATTTTTTTTTGTACTATATATTCATGAGAAAAATGCAGTAGCCTTCTTTTTATTTTCTTTCTGAGGATGATGTTTGTCTTTTGGTAATAGAATCACAGTTTTCTTGAAAAGCATCCTTTTCTCTTTATTTTCTGACACTTCAAAAAATACTCGCACAGTTCCAATAGCCTTTGCAGGGGAATTAGATTGATTTCCATCTTCACCTGAGTTTGCTGCTTTCTTTCATTTTATCACTTACTCCAAAACTGCTTCTCATTTCTTTCAGCTTGCTGCCTCTCTTTTCTCCAGTCAGACTACAGTGTCCTGCCTGAATGTCTTGAGGTCTGTATTATTATTTTTAGTTCTATCTTCTGGGTTTGTAATGGTTTCTTCTTTTGTGTTTAGTGAGATTCTGGAGAAGACTCTTTCATATTTGTTGGTTTGATTCTGGAGAAGACTCTTTCATATTTGTTGGTTTAGCAAAGCCTAAAGTTCCAGGGCTCAGGTTCCTGGACACATACATGTCATGTCTATACATCCTTTAGATGTACATGTATATATCCCCTACCTTACAGATGGAAAAACTGAGGTTTTGAGAGAAGGTAATGATGACACAAAAATTATTACAGTAGTGAACATGTTTTTACACTCTTAACACCGCGATGTATGTATCTGTTACAGCAACTATCATGCTTAATCTGTAGAATAATTCTGAAAATCAGATTTTATTTTAATATTATGTTGTGCGTGGATTTTTTTTGTGCATATATGGTTGTGCACCACATTAATGTGGTGGTCTAGAGGCCAGAAGGAGGTGTTGGATCCCCTGGGACTGGAGTTATTGGTGGTTGTGAGTCACCATATGGGTGCTTGTATTCCAACTTGGTTCTTCTGCAAGAACAGGTGTTCTTAACCACTGTGCCATCTCTCAAGCCTCAAGAAAGTAGATTTTATTGCAACCATTTTATAGAAGAAAATGAAACCCACAGACAATTATGTAAATTAGTCTACAAAGTTTAGAATTTTAATTATTGCTATATAACATATTCCCTAGGTTGTACTCACAAAGTGATTAATTAATATTATTAAAAGTTTCATACTTTTTATAAATATTTATTGGCAATTTGATCCTTCCAACGAGTTTTATATATCAGAAAGTAAGATGATGTGTATTGTATGTTGTTAAGACATGAGGTGCAGATGGAAATCTCAGAACATTCTCTAACAACCGAGTCCATCATATTTTTTTTTCATTGCTTTTAGTACAGTGAGATACATCACAGTTAAAGTACTTTGGGCCAAAACAAATTTATAGCATGCTTCATTTTAACTTTTAGTTCTTTTAGTTATGGACCACCATAACAAAAAATGATGATAAAATAACAATTAAGTCTTGTGAGGGAATTGTTTTGTTTTTTGTTATGTGTGTATGCTTGTGTCAATGTAGGTATAAGCACACATGAGTGCTAGTGCCACAGAGAAGGTGTTGAGTAATGCTGACTGGGTTATAAGCTGGTCCATGTGGGTGCTGGGAATTGAATTCAAGTCCTTCTTTAGAGCTGGTCCATGTGGGTGCTGGGAATTGAATTCAGGTCCTTCTTTAGAGCAACGCATGCTCAAATCTACTGAGCAACCCTTCCAGCCCCACTTAGAAAGATTTAAAAAAAAGAAAGAAAGAAACGTGGCTGATCACCTAACTGCAGGGACTATTAGAATGAGCAATCTTAGAGACATTTCATTTTCCACATTAAAGGCCTGTTTAAACTTGCTGATGTCATATTCTCTGAAATTGTGATAGATGAACTTGATGAACTGTAGGATGTATCATGTAGCACCATTTGCTGCTCTAGAGGCAGAGAGACTTGGAGAATGGAGCCAATAAATGAAGTGAGCTAAAGTCTCATCTCATGCAATTGCCAGCTTTATTTAGAGCATCAGACAATTTATACCCTGAAAGTTAATAAGAATCTTGTGAGTAAAATGTACAATCACAAGGACAAGCCACACAAGACAAAAACATGTTTTCCCACAGAGGCATGTAAATAAATAACAATAACCAGCATTAATGAATAATATGAAACAAACTCATTCTCATCCAGGACATCTGGGAGTGTCATGTAAACACATTACAAGAGTAATTCTGTGTTTTGAAAAAACTGAGGTCACAAGACTCCTCTCTTTTATTCTTTGAGTATTCCAATTTTACTATATGTGCTGCTGAAGCGAGGACTTTTTTGAATTTTCTCACAGGCACTCACAGTTCTCCTCACACAACTACAATCTTGGACTGTTTTCCAACATAGCACTACATGTTTCCACTGTGGGTTAGATTCATCTTACCAGTGTCATAACATTCGACTTATCTATATGACTTTCTTTTCTGAATAAAATGTTAATATGTGTAATATAGATTCACATGTATAGGCATGGTTTAGTGTGTGTGTGTGTGTGTGTGTGTGTGTGTGTGTGTGTGTGTGTATGTGTGTTGCTGGGGATTTATCCTAAGACTTGTTGTATGCTAAACAAGTATTCTATGTCTGAGTTACCACAATCACTTTTTAAAATACATATCACTTTTGAATTTTTTCAAGACAAAGGGTCACTAATTTGCTTGGCTGGTCTTAGACTTGGTCTGTAGTGCAGGTTGGATTTGAACTTGTGAGTCCATTGCTTCTGCCTCCTGAGTAGAGAGAGGCCTAGCTTATCTTGTCTTCTTCAGTGATATGATCTGCCGTAGGTAGAACATGAAATGAGTAATTACTAATTAAAACAGAATGAGGATATAAATTAGGTGAATAGGGAGGTTGGATATGGGGAAAAGTGGAGGACTGAGATAAATCTGTTCGAAAAGATTAAAATATGAAATTCTCAAAGAATTAACAGAAACGTTATTCTAAAAATAGAAAAATGGTAAAATTAGAAAATTTGGTAAACAGACTTGAACTCAACCCACAATCCAAAGTCAACACTAGTTGACCCAAAACCAGCACAGAAACTGAAGCACAGAGTCTAACTGTGTGAGATGGTTCAATTTCAAAGGCAATGCAATTACCAAGTGGTAGTCATAGTAGCTAACTAGCATACAAGCCTATGTTTGAAAATAAAACATATTCCATCTGTTCCTTTAAGAAAATGAGTAAACTCTTTCAAGAATATAATCCTTTTAGGATGTGGGCAATTTGTTACACCTTCCCAAACCAGATGAAGAAATCACAGCCACTGATGCATAATGTGTTTTCACAATTTATTTAGCATATCATGAATCTCTCCACTCTGTTTCTGTGAATTTACGTAATGTTAACCTGCCACATTCACCATATTTTCCATTTTAATCTTCAATTTATTTATGGGTTAAATAATTTAAGTCCATAATTCAACTCTATGTACCAAATAATCAGGTAAGATTTCATTGACTGAAATGCTTTTATTTATAACAATTTCCCCCCTTTATCTCAATAATCATATTGGAAACATACAAGAGGTTGTGATGCGTGTTTAGATTCAAGCACAGCTACTTGATGTTGCTGCACCTCAAATTCTTATTAGTACTTATCTTTTTAGTGCTTACCTATGAGGTAAGTCAACATATTTCTTTGGCACAACTATTAACACTTGGAGACAAGCATGGGGGAAATTTATGGTTATGAGACAGGGATATATCTTTGTCTGGAATAAAATGCACCATCATGACAAGTTCAAATATACCTTGAGAAATAACCCACTGGACAGACAGCATTATCTTCGTATGTTAAATGACATTCCTAAGTTTCCCATTTGCTTTGCTCCACCTCACCACAATCCCTCCTCACAATACCCTTGTCATCCTGTTTCTGCAGCAGCAAAAGTCTTTCCTTCAAGACTTAATTCATATAGAACCTCCCAAGGAATTCTGTGATTCTTCAGTGATGTTTTAGTTGTTTGATTCTCTTTAGTTCCACAGTTTTCACTATGACTGACTCTGTACTTGAAGAACCAAGAAAATGGGCCAGGTGGCAGTGGTGGTGGCACATGCCTTTAATCCCAGCACTCAGGAGGCAGGGCCAGGCAGATCTCTGTGAGTTCGAGGCCAGCCTGGTCTACAGAGTGAGAGCCAGGACAGGCACCAAAACTACACAGAGAAACCCTGTCTCAAACAAAAAACAAAAAACAAAAACACCCAAAATAAGAACCAAGAAAATAGGCACAGGGAGTGTTTGAGATTTTGTTACTTATTTCCACAATGCTAATGACTGTGATATGGAAAGAAAGAATGAGAATTATTTTTACTTTTTGAAAATATATGAACATTGCAAGAAGATCAAATATTTTTATATTTCCTACTGACCTGAATGGTTACTGAAGTCTTCACAAATTCAATCCTGTATAGAACTGCATGTTAAAGATATGGCACACCATAGAGAATATTTCAGAAAGGATCAAAGTTTGATTAAAAATGAATTTATAATTATACATAATTGTCTAATTTTAGTATGTTGTATCTTGTAGATTATTCAAAATGGCTCTATCAAGCTGTGGTATTTGATATTTAAGGTAAATATTAAGAATTTAGAGAATTTCTATGATTCTCTTTCTTGTTAAAACTTGTTTTTCTATATTCACATTTGGAGAAATCAGTTGGATTTTCTTTTTCTTATTAAACATGTATGTGTGTGTGTGTGTGTGTGTGTGTGTGTGTGTGTGTGTGTGATATGTACACATGCATAGGTGTATGTGTTTATGTGAGTGAGTGGAGTATTTGAATGTCACTCCAGAACATTCCTGAAGGACCACCTCTAATCCCAGTCCTACTTTATATCTTCTTTGAAATAGAGTGTTTGTTTCTTGCCACTGTACATACCAGGCTTTGTGATCTGAAAAGTCCCGTGGATTCATCTGCCTTTGCCTCCTGTCACCCTGTAAAAGTAATACAGCTGATTCAATTCTGGTCCTCATGCTTGTACAATAAGCACTTTACCCACTGAACCATTTCCAGGCCTTATTGTATTTTTTACAAAGGCTTCAATAATTTTGATATGAATTTAACTGTGATAGAATAATTCCAGCATACTGATTATCCTCAACATTTTAAAAGAAGATTCAATTTTTTTCTTTTCTGTGTATGACTGTTCTGTAGGCATGGGTGCATATGTACTGTGTGTATCTGGTGCTTGCAGAAGCCAGAGGTGTCAGATTTCTAGAATTGGAGTTTCATGGTTGTAAGCTACCATGTAAGTGCTAGGAATTGAAACCAGGTTCTCTTGAAGAGCAGCAAGTGCTCTTAACTACTGAGTCATCTTCTCAGCCCTTAACCTCAATATTTTTATGCTCAATGATGCATTTTTGATTATGGATGAGCTTATGAAATTCAGAAATTAACATCAGCCATTCATTCTTTTCATTCTCTACTCACTACATAAGAAATTACATCCAACAGAAAACCAGCACACTGTCCTACATTGCATCTTCACAGTGTTTTTGCCATCAGTGATGTTTGTGATTTAAATTTGTATGAGGAGGATAGCCCTGATACTATCCTTATCAGACTGACTATTTGGTGTATGTCAAGTAATTTTCAGATACTTAAGAGATTTTTCTTATTTAATACCAGGTGGACACTGGGAAGTAGCTGCCGTAATATTAATCATATTTAAATAGAAAACTGGATGGGAAATAACTAGATATGATCTATATATTATATTATAAGATAAACTTATTTCTCTATAGAAAATTTTTAAAAAATAGAAGCTTGTCTTTAACTTTATATCTGAAATATTTCAAATAGCTAAATCCTTCAATGGTACTTTATGAATGCCTGTCACACTTTGGATTGACAAAGCTGAATTTAGATGTTCAATGAGAGTAGTTAATAGAGTTTTAATATAGACACTTCCAGACACTGACAGATAAAAAGCGATCTCCTCCAAGCACATAAACTAATTTCAGTCCTCATTTTCCAAATGTGGAAAAGTTTTGAGACACAATGAAAACATCCCAGTCACAGGGGACAAGGTCAGGTGGCAATATAAATTACTAGCAAGGTAAAAAGCACTTCTGACTTCATGTTAACCATGGGTACATCTGAGCAATATGCATAAAATAAAGTCTTTGATGTACTTTATAACACTTAGCAAAATTCTTACCAATATACTGAATTAACAAACCAAATAAGTGTATGATTATCAACTTAATAACAGTTTATACTCTTAACACATTAAGTGAGATTTGAGTTTTAACTTTAGTATATAAGTACACGAGTAAAAATATGATGAATTTCATGTATGCTGGACAGAATATTATTTTTTAGAAGTCAGATTAAGTAAATTAACTGATGAAGAAAGGAAATTTTTCTCAGTAAAAGAAATGTTTAATTCTGTCATCATTTCATACTTTTCTGTACATTTCTAACACAGCACATAATATATTTAAATTAGGATTTATATGTTTTCTTAATACTTTCTATAAGTGAAACTTCTTCTAGAAGAATTGAATGTGGCATATATTGCCATCATAACATTATAGCAGGCTATTAGTGAGTTTTCTGCATGAATCAATAAGTATATGTGTGTATATACTGTATATGTGTGTTGTCTAATAAAGGGCAACATTTAGGAAGTATGATATTAACTTACAGAGTTATTTAAACTATTTTAATTTAAAACAAAAACAAGGTTCTCAACTTGGAATTTTTCTACGTGCTAGTTACATTTTAGGTAAGTTATTTAATCTCTGAGTTCCCCAGTTCCCTACCTCATTTTAATAATATCTACCTTGTAACATTTTATAGGAATTTCATGGAGTTCCAAAAAATAATGAATAATATTTAATTTTGAATTTTGTTTTTATTTACTTAGCAATTTATTGATGACTGTACATGAGCTCCACCCATACTGGGAAAATGAAGGCGAGGTTCATGAAGATATTAGGAGGTGTGGAAGCGATAATTGCTAGTTCCTTGGTCAGGACTCCTCTGACATAAAGACTGTTTCCATGATCGCAATATCTATTCTTCTAAGTTATCTCTCTTCTAATAAGCCCATTCAGATAAAATCAAATCAAATAAAAGAGTGGGAATAAGGTGGTGTCAGGGGACAGGTATAAACAGTGGATCCAGCATATCTAGTTATTAATTGTAGTGATGATCATGGCTTTGAATAATTAACAATTTTTTTCTCTATCTGCAAAGTAGGAATTGGTTTCAACTGTGCATCCAGACTATGATATACAGAATCTTAGGAAAACCTCACTTCCTTTTGTCAATTTATCTGTCTTTAGATTTTAATACTTAATTTCCTTTTGAAACAGGGTCTCACCATGTAGCACTGGCTGGCCAGGAACTTGCTATAAAGACCAGGTTAGCCTGGAACTCACAGAGATCTATCTGTCCCTGCCTCAAAAGCTGGGATCTAAGGCATGTGCAACCACTCCCAGCTATACTTTAATGCTTTAACTCACTAATTACTGCCATTCCAAACAGTCTGAAACTATATGACCCAATTCGCTTAAGCGTCTGCTGCTTTTGTTCCTAGAGGAACAAGTGTTGGGCAGTGCCTACTTAGAGCAAATTCCTGCAGCCACAGCGGTGAGGGATGATCAGGGCCTTTTGAGTTAAAATTCTAGCTCCTCACTACTGTCTTAGAATGATACTGGAGAAAGCAATTAGTTCCTAGACTTTGGATACCCATGCTGAATTGATAACAATTATTATACCTAATAACAGACAAAAGAGAAAAAAGAAAAATACTCAACACTCACAGACAATGGACTAGACTGAGTTATAATGGCTCAGGTCTCTAGCAAAGCATGTTCTGTTTATTTGAAATCCATCAAGTACCAATAGCAAACATGACCTAGACTACAACACTCTCTGAATGAAACAAGAGCTATTCATGTGTCTGCAAAGCCTTGCAGCTCATCCATGCCTCCTTCTTCTTAGCATCACTGCTAACAACCCAAGTGATATTCGATAGTTACCATACTATTGCACACTCCTCCATAAGCAGAGTTGTGTATTAGGGAAATGGAATGTATTTTGGATTTTGCTCACATTCACTCTCTGATCCCCCCTTTAATTCTTTACATTCCTGCCTCCAAATCACATGTCCTTGACCAAGACAGCAGACAGATCTTCTTTCATTGTTAATTTCATTTTTTTTGTTGTTGTTTTTGAGACAAGGTTTCTCTGTGTAGCCCTGGCTGTCCTGGAACTAGCTCTGTAGATCAGACTGGCCTCAAAGTTACAGAGATCCACCTGGTTCTTCCTCCTGAATGCTAGGTTTAAAGGTGTGCACCACCATCACCACCCAGCTTGATTTTTATTTTTTTAAGAATTTTACATATGAATACTATATTTACATTTACATTCCTCTCTGTTCTCCAATTTCCTCCATCTCCCCATCAATTTCCACTCAAATTCATTACCTCTTACTCTTCAATTATTGTTATTACAAACACTTATGCACACATACACACACACACCACACACACATACACACACACACTTACACACAGAACCTACTGAGTCCAAATACGTCTATGTAGAGTTGACCAATTAGAATTGGATAACTTATCAGGGGACTCATCTCTGAAGAAAGAAAAATAATTTTTTCTCTCTTAGTAACAATTGATTGCCTTATCCATGGTTAGGACCTTATAACATTTCCCCCAAGAGATCCACAATTGGTCAAAGTACAGAAAATAAGTGACTGGGAGGTGCCAGCCCAAATGTTGTATTTAAAATGCAACCCCCAATAGCTAAGGCTCAGGGAAAATCGTGGAAGGGTGTGATTGTGAAAAAGAAAGATCGTAAAAGCTAGACCATCAAGAAGTCAGCTGCTAGACACTTTTATAGCCACAACAGGGAAGCTGCTCCCATTTATTCTCAACAACAAGGTTGCCTAAACAAGACCTGCTTAACCACCACACCAGATTTGCTTTCTTTAGCAAGAAAATATTTGTTCTCACCCTGTTTCCAGGAGAAAATTCAATATTTTAAATGCTATATTGTTATATTAAACAAATTAACACTGATATCATGAACACAAATTAGTTTTTATTTCAAGTGTAGCAATTTTAAAACTAAAGTCAAGGGTTAGCTTATTTTCTAGGAATGTCATAATAAAAACCACATAATCAGTGATTTAAAATACAGCAATATCTTCCTTCACATTATTGGAATCTAGAAGTTCAAGCCAAGATGTTGGAAGGGAGCTGCAGAGAAGGCTCAGTGGGTAAAGGATGAGGATCTGAGTCTAGAGCCCTGGATCCATACAAAACCAGATGTGGTAACATGAGCATATGTAATCCCAGAACTCCTATGGAGAGAGGGGAGGTGGAGACAAGACTATCCCCAAAAGCTCATGGGCTACTAGCCTGGAATACACAGAAAAAAAAAATGAATCCATAAAGGAGACCCTGTCTCAAACAAGATAGCTGATATGGACTAACCCATGAGGTTCTCCACTTACCTCCACACATATAGTATGGAATACACATGCCTATGATCACACACATGAATGTGGTCAAGCACACACTCATGCATGCACACACACACATACACACACACAAACACACACACTAAAAATACAAAAGATATTAGAGAGTTAGTTTTTTTCTAAAACGTCCACCTTACAGATGGCTAAATTTTCTATGCATTTTCATACAATATTTCCTTAAAATGTATGTGGCTTTGTATAGTCTTACAATGGATGGCACTATTTGCATTATGTTAATACTAACTTAATGATTTTATTTTAATTGTCTCCTTAAAGAAAAAATATGACATTAAGTACCTTAATGTAATACCTATTAAGATAACAAAATATAGACTGTCACACTAGCATTTCATCACATGAATCCTTGAAAATCCAATTAAGAGCAAATCTGATGTTAGTGCAACTACAGTGTAAGTGGCAGAGAGGTCGTAATGGCCAGAGGTTGAGGAGGACCAAAGCAACCACTGTCTCCAGGATGTGACAGGTTTAATGCACAGTGAACTCAGAGCAGCTGCTGTCACCTGCATAACACCTGCACAAGATCAGGCCAGTCAGTATTGTAACACAGAGGGTGAAGAGATCCACAAGTCCAGTGACTAACCGAGGAACTATGGAGAGTTGAAGATTTCTCAAGGAAAGTGTGTAGCCCCTTTGTAGGTTGATTATGCTCTAGTGGATGACCCCAGACCTAGGAGTATATAGGTAACACAAGTTGGACTCACTAAGTTGTAAATAAAAATAGAAAATAAAAGAAGAGAGGAGCTGGCAATGGAAGGGAGTTGAGAGTAGATCTTCAAAGGAGTCAGCCAGAGGAGCGAGGAATGAAATACGATCAAAATATACTCTATGGAATTTTTTTAAGAAATAGCAAAATGTCATATTTAAAAAAAATAAATAAAATAAAAATCTGAGGAGCTGCATGAAGAAGCGTTGGGAACAACCAACCCTTCACAGATCAAACCCACCTGCAGCTGTATCCCCGCCTACAGCTCCAACAGCCCCCACTGCCACCATGTCCCCAAAGAAGGGCTGATGGCGATGTTAAAGGAGATAAATCCAAGGTGAAGGACAGCTGCAGAGAAGATTTGAAAATTGTCTGCTAAACCTGCTCCTCCAGACCCAGAGTCCAAGCCTAAAAAAGCCCTTGTCGAGAAGGGGGAGAAAATTCCCAGGGGGAAGAAGGGCGAAGCCTATGCTGGTAAGGATGGGAATACATCCTGCCTGAAATGGAGATGTCGCAACAGACCAGGCACATAAAGCAGAAGGGGCTGGAGATGCCAAGTTAAGTGTGTATTTTTGATAACTGTGTACCACTGGCGACTGTACAGCTTGAAATACTATTTTTTTTTAAAAAAAAGTTTTATAAAAATGCAGAATTTTGTTTTCTTTTTGCTAAAGCTATGTTGTTAGTATACCTAACACTTAATTGTACTCTGAGAGAAAGGAGTATATCACCAGCCAAATGTCTCTCAAGTTGATACTTTTCTGTGATAATTTTTGAAGACTCCTGTTGGCTCCTAAGAGAGATGCCCTGGTGTTGACATATGTGGTCACCATGGCATAAAATGGCTTGTGGTGTGGGAAAACTCTAAATTCATTTTTGTAACCTCTACTCTCTGTACCATCAACACAGACTTAAACCCCCTCAAAACCAGAGATCTTTTGGAACCTGGACCCCTAAAATTGCTTTCTCCAGTCTATTGGGCAATCTGGACTTTGCAGTGACATCATTGAGTGTCCTCAAAAGACAGCGGTTTTCTTTTTATAAAGATGATACATTGGTAATCCTGCCCTTTTCATTTCAGTTCCTGAAAGTCAGGTTCGGTTTGGGAAAAGTGGTTAAACAACATCCTTAATGTGAAATGGCAACCTTCTTCTAAGTTCTTCCCTTTTTTCAAAGCATCGAATGAGGACTTCATCGGGTTTTATAGTGGCATTCTGATTTTGGTAGTCTATATAAGAAGGGAGTTTGGAAGTCCTTGTATATTGTTAATAATTGTCTGCCCATGTTCTGCCTGAAATATCATGATTGTTTAGGATAAGTAACTTTAATAAAGCTAGACACAGTTTGGTTTGGGGAAAAATACCTGAACTTTATGCTATTTTACTTATATACACATTCACCCAGGGATAGTGTTCCTAATTTAGAAAGAAGAAAAATAAATTGAATTCAAAGAGGTCAAGTTTTTGCTGAAAATCATAAAAAGTATTTTAAGCTCATAACTATCAAATTCCAAAGCCTGTAATCCTTTTATTTCAATTTATTTCTGCAATGCTGACTCTACATGCATGCACAAGGAGACTCGACTATAGAAAAATTATTGGAAAGTTTAAAGAACAAAGTGTTTAAAAAGTGATTGGTCTAGAGGTTAGCCTTACACTTCAGTGGACATCATGCTCAGTGGAATTGTGCTCCCAAGTGATACTTATTAGTATACCACAGGAGGATGCTCAGTCAAAGGAACCTCTAGTGTGAGCTAGCAGCCAGAGGTTTAAAAGATAGATCCAGAATTGTCAAAGGGTGTCAAAGAATGGCAAAACACAGGCTGAAAAGGCCAAGGAGAAAATGGAGGTAAACGAGAACATAGGAAGATCATCCACAAATTGATATGGTTCCTTCATGTGGGTGCAAAGAGAGAAAGAGAAAAGATGGAATTCCCCAGCTCAGGGTCAGATTTCAGAGGGCCTGTACAGCACTTGTTATATAGAAGCTTCCAGGCCATGGATTTCAATAGTTACTTTGCAAACGAGACACTGGAAGCCGCACTGGCTGATCCACAGAACTATTTGTTTGGAACTCCAGAGAATTCTTAGGCTGGCCTTGCAGCAGTCTCATGTTCTGTAAGTGGGAGGCAGCTGGAAAAGACTGAACACTGTAAAAGATGACATGCAGGAACGAGGTCTGGGAGAATAGGAGACCACCTAGAAGGTGATCTCAGTGGATGTAAAAATGGTTGTAATTGCCAGATATTTCACATTTCAACACAGTATTCTTTTATTCAACCCAATGGAAGTAAAGTTGTCTGTTATTCCAATCTTCAGTTGTAACTGTCTTCCATCTGTAGCAATCTCCAAGAGCATTTTAATTCTCTGGAAGTATCTTGGCTACTTATTGGATTGTTTTTCCTTTAGCTTAAGTCTAATAAGATAAGATCCTTCTAAGGAAGGATTAGTGATCCTCGACCTGTCCTCTAAGATGCGTTTACCACTAGTATTATGAATCAACTGAGCTGACTTAAGTAAAATAAACGACATCTTTTACTTTGTTTAATCTGGCAGCCAGAGAGTCCAAGGTCTTTCTTAATTTTCTTGCCAAAGGTTCTACTGAGTTCATTGCAAATCTTTTCTCTCCTTGAAGAGGACATGGCCTCCTTTTCTTGTTGTCTGTCTTGTTCCCTAGATCAATTCTGGGAGAAAGTGGGGAGGTAGTCTCCAGTACCAAGTCAGAGAAGCCTCCAGCCTGTGTTCATCAGGGTGCTGTCACACTGCCCTTCCTAGTTTACTAGGTTTTCCTCCTGACCCAATGCTAATTCTGGACTCCTTCCATCCCCAACTTAACTTAAAAATCACAGGAACTAGAAATACTTATTTGCTGTGGATATCACACTGTATAAATAAACACTGATTGGCCAGTAGCCAGACAGGAAATATAGGCAGGACTAACAGAGAGAATTGAGGGAACAGGAAGACAGAGGGAGAGACACTGCCAGCCTCCACCAGGACAAGCAGCATGTAAAGATGCCGGTAAGCCACGAGCCACATGGCAAGGTATGGATTTATAGAAATGGGTTAATTTAAGATATAAGAACAGTTAGCAAGAAGCCTGCCACGGCCATACAGTTTTTAAATAATATAAGCCTCTGTATGTTTATTTTATAAGTGGGCTCCGGGACTGGCAGGACTTGGTGGTAGCTGGAGAGAAATTCTCCAGCAACACTCATTTCAGTAAATAACTTTTCTGATGTCTTCTCCATAGACAGCAGAAGAAAATATCAAAGCAAACAATGACTGAACAGGTTTTTGTCTTCTAATGCAGGAATTAAAATCCATGGACACCGATAACGAATCTATTTATTACGGGGTTATATGGGGTATCAACTCACTGATAAGAGATATGGCAATTTCAGTTGCAGAGTCCCTGGAAGGCTGAGAACTGCACCCACCCTTTTTCACACTGTCTGGCCCTGTCTTCACCACCCAAGTGCATGATCGAGAAGGGGTCCAGTGAATGTGCTCTTCAGGTATTAAGCTAGCCAAGAGGCTTGCCCTAGGACTTGGTACCCCCAGGTGCAACAAATACTGGATACAGTCTTCATTTATTCAATCTACTGAATAATATTTAGTCTTAATCTAGAAAGGGAGACAGTGGTCTCTCTCCTCTCTGTTACCCATGAATAACTTCTTTCTTCAGCATTTGCAAGGTAAAGGCAGAGGTGTCAGAATTTCAAAGTCAACCATAGATTCATAGTGTATTTGAGGCCAGCCAGGGCTACATGAAGTCCCATCGCAGAAAGCAAAAGCAAAACAAACAAAACAAAACAAAACAAAAAGATCAAATTTCAGAATCAATCCTTGTGCTCTAGAATAGCTAGGAAAAAACATAGAAGCAACATCAAGAAATTAAAGATGCTCATATTCTTTGGAAGGTGATGAACATTTTATACCATATTCTTGTTTAGTTGCTTAAAGATATTCATTTGTTATTATTTGTGAACAAGTATATATCTAGATAGACATGGTAGAATGTACCTATAAAAAAATATTTTACAAGTCAATGTGCACTAGAAAGCTGTGTATACATGACAGTTCGTGTCACCAGTCTCATGCTTGGATATAATTTCTGCTATGTACAATGATTTCAGTCCTTGAGATTTTTCCTAGTATTGCTGATTAGAGGTATATCACTGATAGCCTTATATCAAACCAAGTTTCATTAAAGATGATTTATCCATTTCTGCATTTATTCGTGCATAGTTCATCATGCCATCTAAAGCCCTTTGATCATCAGTTTGGAATCATACATATGCAAAGTACACAGTCCTAAGCCTCTAACAGCAACCTCAGGTTTGTGAAAAAACGTATTCTGTCTTGCCCAAAGCCTCCTGACAGTGCCCGTGTGTATATGACTCACTTACTGACAAGCCTTCTGACCCTTCTGCATAAGATAGGGATTTTCCAACACTGAGTAAATATAACAAAAACAACAAAAGCTCTCCAGAGACTGCTGTGTGGTCTTGTGATTTTTCAAGGACGTTTTGCCAATGAGAATGAGGAATATGGCTATTGTAAATTCTTCCCTTAACCTGCTTTTACATAAGGGCAGAAATTATAGGATCACTGTGTATATAAAAGAACTCAGAAAGTTGAGGAATTCTTGGGCCAGCAAGTAGCAAATACACTTCAGAAGAATAGGGGATCCCTCCCTGGTCATTCATTTCACATGGGGTTTATGGAGTCTGTGGATTCAATAAAAGTAGCTAGACATTCTGAGTTTATCTTTAGATAGACTCCAGATGTAACTTAAATATTTCTATCAACTACTACTGTTATGATTTATTGTAATATAGGTGAAATAAGTTACATTTAGGCTCTTAGGCTAGCTTGTATTACTTCAGTAAGATCTTTTGTGAAATCAATGTACCTTATTTATATTGGAACTTTATAAACTTGTTCGCTTTATTAAAGAAGTTGTTATGAATTTAAATAATCTAAATTAATTGGAGGTGTAGAAAACTACCTTTTCAATTTGTTATTTTGTTCTTTATTTTTCCTGATTTTTTTATATACAGATAATTACATGATGATAAACACTGAGATATATTCTTGTAAATGCTATAGAAATCCTACTTTGTTTATGTAAAATATAACATTTATTCATTAATTTATTTAACAAATGCTTGGTATTCATTTGCACATACAGTAGTTTGTTGTAGATGCTGGGTGCTATACAAGTGAGACACAAATACTGAAAGGTGAAATGGGACAAGATGCTTTGCAATGCCTCTAAATGCATGAAAATATGAAACAGTGGTATCTTTTTAAGATGATAGCTTTCTGGGATTTTTCCTTTCTTTCCGTCTCTTTGTTCTTTTCTGTTTCTTTTTCTTTAATAGAATAGGATGGTAGACATATTGAGAATTAAGCAGCATATTATGTATGTGAGAAATGAAATAATACACCACGATTGACGGGTTGGTAACAGTACAAAGCAGAGCAAGATCATGAGCACACCTAGGAAGTCTCTTGGTCACATTAGTTCTTGGCTGCAGCTACAGTGTAAAAGTATGATAGTAACCATGAAGGTGTTATTTTACACGACAACACAGTCAAGACTTTCGGTGGTGATTTTAAACTTTTGTGAGCAAATATGGTATGCAAGCCATAATCAACAATGATTCTATTTAAATCATGTTTCTCAGCTTCTCTCATGCCTGGAATTTCTATGTGGAATTTTTCTGCTTACTTTTTAGAACCCTCCCTACAGCTTTGATCCTCCTGTGTGCTCTTTAGTTTGACATTAAGACCCAATCTACTGCAATTCTACTGGCATTGCCTCTGCAGGCACCAAGGTTTATGTGAAAAGTGATTGTGACTGACTTATTTTTGAATGCCTGTGTCTAGCTTATGGAATAAAATGGATCAGAAAGCCCATCAATGCTCACTCAAAGACTGAATGAGCAATAAGCCTTTCTAAAGAAAGGTCAGGCCCCTAGTCAATATTGCTTTACCTCTTTCTCCTTTCTCTCAGAAACATTCTCAACTGGATTATTTACAAATAAACAATGCATTTTATTAGACTTGCCTTCTGTGAAAAGTTTAGAAAATTCTAAAGATCAAAGACCAGGTAAAATATGGGAGAGCTCTATCTACTTAGTATAACCACAGATAACATTGTGGAATGTGCATTTATTATTATTTTTTTCTTGTAGAAAATAGATTCTGAGCTGGGCGGTGGTGGCACATGCCTCTTTAATCCCAGCACTTGGGAGGCAGAGCCAGGCCAATCCCTGTGAGTTCAAGGCCAGCCTGTTTTACAGAGTGAGTTCCAGGACAGGCACCAAAGCTACACAGAGAAACCCTGTCTTGAAAAAACAACAATAAAACAAAAATGACAACGACAACAACAACAACAACAAAGAAAGTAGATTCTGTCTTCTTTCAAACTGTTGTTCAGTTAAGCTTCTTATCATGAAATCATGCAGATTATCTAATTTTCTTCCATATCAAACAAATATTTTTAATAATTCCATAACATGTGTTTGCTGTAATTTATTGTCTTTTTTTTCTTTCAGAATGTCCATGTCTTCTGAGTTTTGATTTTAAAGAGCTTCTCATTGTCATAATGAGGTGGATTATTGCTGCAAGCCACAGGAAAATGTAATGGAATCCAGCTACTATGACAAAAACTACTACTTGGAAAGGTCAAGGACCTTTCCAAAGGTCAAGCCATGGCTTCAGAAGTCTTGGTGGTATCTTAGCTTTTGTATATATATTAGCTGATTCCTACAATGACTTTCTTGTATGCTGTGTGTGGTTCCAAGAACTTCTGAAGGTGTATTTATCTAAAATACCTATCAAGCGTCCAAGGCCAAACGCTCTGCTGAACTAAGGTGTTTCCTTTATGAAAACAATGCCCTCCTCTTAGGTCAGACAGATAGCTTTATTTCTTATGCAATTTTAGCTGAGACCCTCCTTTCTTATACAGTCTTACTAACATTATAGACTCCTAACTTCTTACCTAACCACTTCTAGGAATGGAGACTGAGAAAGCCTGATAGTCACTGCCTAAGGAAAATTCTTACTTGCCTTTATGACCCTGTAGGAATTCAAGCCTGATGACCTGACTGGAGGGGATGAATTGTTATTGCTTGGGTTTATAAGTGTAAACTTAGGGGACTTAGAGAAGATTTTGAGGATTTTGACTGGAGAACTAGATAGAAAACCAGAAGAACAAGGTGGAAGATGAGAAAGAGCCAGATGGGAAAGAACGAGATGGGTAAGAACGAGATGAGAAAGACCAAGATGGGGCAGAACTAAGATGAGAGAATTAAGATAGAACTTAGAGGGGACAGCAGACAAAGGTAGAGAGAAATGAGGCAAGAAAGGAGCTAGGCATAAGAACAGAAATGAAGCTGTCTAGATAGAATTTTATCCCAGAGAAATAAAGTAGAGAGACGAAGAGCTTGGTGTACTTAGATTCATTTCCTGAAAACAATTCACACCTTTCATAGTTTCTCTTCTGGGACCAGTCTTAATAATATTCGAGACCTGGCACCCAACATGGGGCATGAACCTATGACCCTGGTATTAAGAATCATTTAAAGGGTTACAAGTTATCATCCTCTGGACCACAGACATGCTGTCTAGCTGCAGGTCTACACCCCATCCTCCAGCCCACACAGATATGCTGTCCAGCTCAGCCCTGTGCCCTGCCCTCCAGGCCACAAGACAGAAAACCTTATTACACATGTCTTACAAAGCCTGAAACAGCCTGCACTTCCTGGGTTTCCACTGTATTCTAGCCTTCAGGACCCCCAGCTTTGTCCCCATATCAGCAGGAAGCAACCATGAACAATTTCTGCAGCCCAGCTGGCTCAGTCAGTAGAGCATGAGATTCTTCATCCCAGGGTCATGGGTTGTGAAGAATGACCTCATTGGCTGTCTTGTATACATATCACTTTATGTGAACTCTAATGCTGAAGTTTTGGCCACCAGTCATAAAATACAGCCAAATACTAGCAGTGACAAGATTAACCTGGGTTTTTCTTTGTGTTAAAAAAGTGAATATCTTACTAATACTACTTTTCAAACTTTGAGATAGATTATCTTCTTTCTAATAGAAAGTATAATTGCCCTATCATATTACAAAGTTATATTTGTTTTTTTTGTTTTGTTTTGTTTTGTTTTTTGAGACAGGGTTTCTCTGTGTAGCTTTGCGCCTTTCCTGGAACTCACTTGGTAGCCCAGGCTAGCCTCGAACTCACAGAGATCCACCTGGCTCTGCCTCCCGAGTGCTGGGATTAAAGGCGTGCGCCACCACCGCCCGGCCAAAGTTATATTTTTTATGAATGTATATTCCATCAAATATTTTATGCCTTCAATTTAGTGAAATGCGTGTTTTATTCACTGACTCCATAAAGTTGAATAACTTTACACACCTGGGTGATTTATTACATTTTTATTTTGTCTTAATCTCTTAAAATAATCTTGGTTGACTAATATTTGCCCACATAGCAATAAAAGTTCTTGCTCTTTTGATTTGTTTTAATGATACTTCTTTGTCATGTTTTGACTCTAAGGTTCATTGATAAAAAAATTCATATGTCTTAGAAATTTGCAGATGGTGACTCTCTACCAGCTACATTGACAATATTTAGGTTAGAACTGTATTATATTCTTAGTGGTGGTACACACACCCACAGTGCTATACTTATACTTTAAGACGATAGATTCTTGATTAGGACCATTTATTGTCATCTAAATAGAAGATTATGAGTATATGGTCACAATGTTCTACCTTTAGTTTGAATGACATGATGCTTTTAGAATATTTCTTGAATAACTATAAATGATATACATACTTTTATACATTCCTTTTATTGACTAGCTCCAGAGAAAACTATTCCAGAACTTACTTCCTCCACAACTTCAATTTATCTATTCACAATGACTTCATAGTTGCAGAGCAATGAGTGGCATTGTAAGAAATTAAATTGGCCATTATGTCTATATTTATATGATAACATAAAATATTAGAATATAAAACACTGTAAGTACACACATATGTGCATATATATGAGTATATGTGTATGAATATACATGTTTATGGAAGCAATATATTTATAAATATTTTAAAACTATATGAATTATTAAATAGTAAGCATGGGGGTGCTTGTTCTATACTAATATAATTTTGTAAATCTTTTGCCTGGTAGGAATAATCCTACCCAAACAGTGCCTGTCTGAAGTGCTATAGATCTTCCTACTACCAATATATTTAACTCTTCACTCAGTTGTTTTATTTTGATCCACTAATCCATTTGTTATTATTCATTGCATAAAATTTTAGATTATTGCCATATTTAAATACAATGTAGTTATTGATTGTAAGATGAATTAAAAACCCTGAGATAGATATTAGGGTGAGAACTGAAAGATCAGAGAAACAGAACAAGCCACAGACAACCTCACCTCACCAACTCCTCAGCCTCTTGTTTCCATGAATCCACAGACTGAAAGCTCCTGAGTTCTCACCCCTGAGGGTCTCTCAGTTGAACTGCTGCTAAAAAGCTTCTAGTTCCTGGTTCTCATGCTTTATATATCTTTCTGCTTCCTGCCATCACTTCCTGAGATTAAAGGCATGTGTCCTTCCCAAGCAAAGACATAAGTTGTCAAGTGCTGGGATTAAAGGTGTGTGCCACCACTGCCTGGCCATGTTTCCAGTGTGGCTTGAACTCACAGAGATCCAGAAGAATCTCTGCCTCCCGAGTAATAGGATTAAGGATGTTTGCCACCACTATCTGGCCTCTATGTCTAATCTAGTGGCTGGCTCTGTCCTCTGATCCCCAGATAAGTTTTATTTGTTAGAGCACAAATAAAATATCACCACAATTGATAATAACTTTTTGACAATGTTGGGACAAAATAACTCATCAAAGTATTGATTCAGTGACATTATTGTTTTTAGACCTTAGAAATACTAAAGGCTACTGACTAATTATCACAATTATTCTCTTCAAATTTTAAAACAAAAAATGATGGTATACATAACAAGTTTTAATTACCAAGTTGCCTGAAAAAAAATAGAGAATCTTTGCTTTGGTTTTAATTTGCCTTAAAAAGGGTGCTTACATTTAAATTTCCATGAATATTTACAATGTTTGGTTGGTAACATGGCAAAAGGAGGTCTCCCAATCTGTCCCACTATGAATTATAAACTGCAGACAGCAGTACAGGGCTCGATTTTGATTTTGTTAACAGGAAAGCAAAATGTTCTCTGTACAGACAAATTAGTGGATTATAGATGACTGAGTTGGACAATTTGCTTCTCAAAGTCTTAAAGAATTAGACAAAAAAGGCTTTTTGGAAGTACATTTTCTAGGTAGTAACATGCGAGGAAGTGGCTGAAATATATGTTCATTGTAGAGAGCCAAAGAGGGTATCAAATCTCTGAGAACTGAAGTTACAGGCACTTTTGAGCCACTCAGCTTGAGGTCCTCAGGAAGAGCAAGAGCTCTTAACTCCTGAGCTACCTCTCCAGGTCCAGTTTTAAAATATTTAAGAGTTCATATACCTGACAGTCCTTGTCTTTCTGTCTGTCTGTCTGCCTGCTTATCTATCTATCTATCTATCTATCTATCTATCTATCTATCTATCTATCTATCTATCTATCATCTATCTATCTATCTATCATCTATCTATCTAAATCTTTACTTCAACATCTGTTATAATTAGCTATAGATAATAAAATGGAGATATTATTGTTCAGGTTTTAGCCCCTTTTTTAATGAATGTTTGCTAGGAATAATCACTTGAATGAATAGTAAAGAAATCAAGGCTTCTCTACTTGTCCTGCCATTGTTGGTTTTATCACTTTAAATCCACCACTGTTCTTTTCATGAATGTTTTTTTTTTTTTTTTTTTTTTAAACAAGACTTTGTTAACCTCTACAAGGTTTCTGAGATCCTGGGTGATAAAAAGGTCATTGTACTCTACTAAGCCAGGAATTTCTAGGCCCAACATTCACTAAATGAGGGTCTCTTGTGTGTACATGACCCTAGCATTGCTTACTTCCCATTTTCTATTTAGCAAAAGGTGTGCATGGCTGTTCTCTCTGAGTTTCAGTATCCAGTGCAGAGAGAGTAACAAAAGAATCCTGCATTTCTCTTGCAATGCTTTTGTTTTCTTGATGAGTTACATAATTTTCAGCATTTGTATTTCAATTGAGTCTAGTTGCAGTTCCTAAATATCTCACAAATGAAGTTTCTCAGAAAAGACTTTTCTATTATAAATGTAGGCAAAAGATGGAATCATCAGAAGTCATGCCTATCACTCCAATTAGTACCATGTAGGGACATCTCTTTGGAGTACTGGATACACCTATTTACAATGTCTAATATCATAATGAGAGGACATAGGTGTTCCTTTCTCAGGGGCTTTGTTTGAAAATATATTGGGTAAACTAACACCATGCCTTGCACTATGTGAAGTTTCCCTTTTCCCCATACAGGAGATAATGATGTAGTACAGTGGCTTATGAACAGCCATCAATAAACAAACCACATGCTCCCAAACTGAAACAAGTTCCAAGGCTTATAAGACAGTTAGGAGAGGACAAAAAATAATGTATATCTAGATATGTATACATAATTATAACAATATAGTAGAAGTATATAATCAACACCATACCAGTTTACAGAAATTGAGTTTTATCATATTGAAAGAGGTGGCAAATCATTTATAAATTAATGTTATCATTTTTGAAGCTGAAAGTAAATTTGCCTATTAATGAGATGCATGTGCTTGTTTTCTTGTACATAAAGAATTAACTTGTGGTTGAATATTTGAGATTGTGGGGCATAGAGTGTCTTCTACATTTTCCAGAGGTGACTGACAATTTGATTTATAATTGTCACTGCTGAGAGCACACAAAATAAAAAGCCATGTTTAGAGATACTTCAGAAATCATTAGAAATTCTGTCCTAATCTTGAGCCAAAATTCATCTCACAGTTCTTTCTAAAACTGAGTTAGCAAATCAAACAATGATTTCAAAATGAATCATTCTAATCCAATATTATCCAAAGGTACAATAATTTGATACGTGTTGGAGAATGATGGGATGCTTTGTCTCATAATTAGCCCATTGCTTGTATAAGAGCAGAAAAGTTCACTGCCAACTATAACATATGCTAGTCTTGAATCTCAGTTGAGGTATTTTGGGCAGCATTTATTGGCATTTCTCAGTGTCATGGTTTCTACAGTATGAAGTGCACATGCTCTGTGCTTAGAACTGAGGCTTCAGTGAAGTCACACAAACAACATGGAAGACTTAGGATTCGTCATGTGTTTAATCTTGAGGCTTTTATTTTGGTTTTGTGTGTGTGTGTGTGTGTGTGTGTGTGTGTGTGTGTATGTGTAGTATGCAATTATTGTCATGCACTACATTCATAGAGTGCCTACAGAGGCCAGAAGAGGGCATTGTGCCTCTGAATTTAAGTTAAAGATAGCTGTGTCACTGTGATGGGTGCTGGGAATTGAATCCAGGTCCTCTGGAAGAGCAGCTAATGCTCTTAACCACTAATCCACCTCTCCAGCCTTGTGCTTGATTTTTTAAATCAATTTTTGGTTGTTGGGTATTATTCAAAAACCTTTAACTTTTGACAAATTTTTCATGACTCACAATTCTTCAGGTGACCTCACAAGAAATTTCGAGGAGCTAGACATTATATTATCTGAACTCTATACCTAATAAACCACAAACTTCCATACCCCTCTCATCTCATTTTCTAGTAACCATCATACTATTTTCTCCTTCTATGAGTTTGCTATTTTAGGTCTAAGAGAAATAGTGCAGAAATTGTCCTGTGACTAACAACTGGAGCTAGTATATTGTCTTATAGTTCCATTTATGTTGTTTTGAAAGGCAAGATTGCCATTTCTAAGTTTGGATAATATTTCAAGATATATATTAATTATGTTTTTATTTATATATTCATCTGGTAATTGACATTTAAATGTCAATATTTTATCATTTCCATAATGGTATATTGAACATAGGATGATAAATAGTTTTTGTTATCTCAATTTTAGTTCTTTTGGTATATTCTCAGAATTGGGATACTTAGGTCACATGGCAGAACTATTTTTAATTTTTGTGGGTATGCCATCCCATTTCCATAGTAGTTTGTATCATTTCACATGGCCATTAACAGTCTAATGATTCTCTTTTCTTGACACCATCTTCACACTTATCTCAAAGAGTCATTCCAAAAGATTTCAGGGTGATATCCTCTGGTTTGATTGTATTCCTCGTAGCTTTGTGAAATTGAGCATGTACCAGTCAGCCATTTTCAGTTACATTGAGGCAGATGCCTATTCAAATTGCTTGTCCATGTTTTTTGTCATGTTATTCTTTCTTTGTGATTGAGTTTTGGTAGAAAAAAATTTCTAAAAAAACAAATGTTGAAGAGGGAGAGGAAGTTTGATGCAAAATTACAGTTGAATTAGAGGGTATTTGTGTTTTGTGGAGAGTTCACTGTCCAGTTCTAGCCTTCAAATAGTATGATTCCTCCTTGTTTCAGCATTATGTGTTAATTTCAGATATTGGAAAACTTTAAATACTTAGAAACAGAAAATAATTTGTGCTTGTGCTGTTAGGCTCTAGGAAGCTGGGAAACATTACTTCCATATCACCACCAAGTTTAGGTCAGTTATAAAAGTTGGATTCGTGAACACTAGATGGCGGCATTTATGAAAAATTTAATTTGAGTAAGCTTCTGTGCTAAAATAAATTTTTTAAACAACTTGTTTTCCTTAATTTTTGTTATTGTTCATTTTGTTTACTATTTCAAAAATAAAAATAGAAAGAAATTAGAAGAAAAAGAGCCAGGAAAGAAGATCCTGTGCCTCTTTACCCCCTATCCTCTGGACAATTGGGCAACTCACTGCTGAGTACAGGAATCTACAGGCTTCTGCCCTTGAACCATTACCAGGTGGGTGATTAAGAACTGACATGCTGTGTAAAAGGACTGTGATCGGTTAAGTTTGCTGAAGGGAAGAGATTTGAAAGACATTTGTTCTAAGTGCGTGTTTGTCTTTTCAAGTAGTTGAGTGTTTAGGGAAGTACCAAGTACACAGACTAAAGCTTTGGGCACTCACCTTACTCTATCTTCCAGTGGCCCAATGACATGGGTCAAGTTGAGTCATACTTTATAGGCAAGAATGTGAAATTTTAGAGTGACTAAGAGCTTCTGACCTTTCATATCATTTTTAAGTGACAAAATTGAATTTAAAATTCACATCCTTTTGACTCTAGATTGTGATCTTAGCCATTTTGTTTTATAGTTATTGAAATGACAGACTTTACTTGATTACTGTAAAATATACAATTTTGTGAACTTTAATTACATCAGGCTAAAGTTAAATTTGACATTGAAATGATTTTCTCTGCAAAGGAATCAAATTACCTTGAAAACAATGGACCCTTAATATTTAGAGAAGTGATTTGATTATTTTGATTTTGTTAGATTGAGAAAGCCAATTCAGATTAAATTTATGTTATTTTTCATTTGTCTTACTGGCTATTTGGACATGGCCAGCAACTTTTGTAAATGAAGATTACAAATTTCATGTTTATGATCTTCACAAATCAATGATAGATAAGATTCAAGAAAAAAGAAAAGGAAAAAAATCAATTTATACTATTTTTTAAAATTGTCAGTTGTGTTTAATGGCTTCTGTGATTGTATCCACAGTTGCACAAAAAATATAAAAAAGAATGCATAGGATTTAATATAACAATTTCATTAGCAAAATAGAAGTTATGCACAATTATATTTAACTTAACATATTACTGTATGTTACGTTTTCCTCTTGAATATTAGTGCCTTGAATATTGATGATAACATTTTATTCTTAAACACAGATAATAGCTGCATGGTATGGAGTCTCCCTGGATCGCAGAAAAAAATTGTAATTTTCATGTTTTCAGTTTAAGAATCATTTTATAAATTAAAATTCTAAACTTTACAAGGTGTATTATTTTGGACATTAATTGCAAAGGTATATTCTATCTAAATGTGAGAGAATAGAACTCAATTATATGTTTAATGGAATTATAATATTTTAAATTAAGAAAATGAATAGGAAACTATAAAATTGTGAGAAAATGCTGATTTTTGCAGTGTGTGTGTGTGTGTGTGTGTGTGTGTGTGTGTGTGTGTGGTGATATAAGAAAGAGATACTGAAAACAATTATCTAATATGAAAAATTTCAGATCTCCAATGGCTTGTCATTTATGAATATCAGGCTTTGCTTTAATTGGGCAGATAAAAACAGCTGTTTAGTAGACAACATTATTTTCAGTTTGTTGGTCAGACCAAGTTAAAACTATTTAATTGCAAACTGATAGATGTGCAATGTAGAAAATCTGTAAAATAGATAAAAAGACAAAATCTTACCAAAATACACGTATTGTTCCAGCCACAAATAAAAAACATCCATGTCCTGTTCTAATGTCTTTCTTTCTTTCTTTCTTTCTTTCTTTCTTTCTTTCTTTCTTTCTTTCTTTCTCTCTCTCTCTCTCTCTCTCTCTCTTTCTTTCTTTCTTTTTGTCTGTCTATTTTTTTTTGCTGCTTGTCTGTGAATGTGAAAAACATAGGCTAGATACACACAAAAGCAAACACACATTTCACATGCACACCCATATGTCTGCAAACAAGAATAACTTTGAATATAATACCATAGAATCTGTTACCTGTTTCTAAACGACATGATTCTGTATGCATGCCTACTAGTTCAAAAATGTTCTTTGAAAAATGTAACTCTTGTCACTGAATGAATTTAGCAACATTTCCATTCCCATAATGATGAACTTTCAAGTTATTTGCTATCACTTCATATAATAAATAATTGAAATATACAACTGTACATACATATGTTTAAATTCTTTTTCTGATTATTTCTTTTTGGGAAGTTTCAGAAATGTTTGAATAAAAAGGAAATATTTGAAAGATTTATTATATACATTCCATGTTAATTTCCACAAATCATTTATATTTTTTTCACTTTCATCAGGAACTTATTCAATAGCTTGTCATAAGACAAATACACACACACACATACATGCACACATGTCAGCTTTTTTATGGCATTTGTAGTTTTAAAACCTTAATAATTGTAAAATGTAAATTTTAATAAATATAAAAATATAGCATCCCATTGTTGTCTTAAGTTTCACTATTTTGGTTAGTGATGGAAAGGATTCACTCACATCTGTGCCTTTTATTTATGACTTTGTGGTACACAGATTGCTTATGCACCTCTTTGAAATAAAAATACAAGAAGCATCTAATTCTAAACAATATGATTGTCACATAGCTACCATTCAGTTTAAAGGCAGCTCAGTTCTTTTGGTTAAAATATGAATAATGCATAAAAGGATCCTGTAAAAGAGAAAAAGTATGCTACTGTGGTGTTTTTTTTTTTTGATGAAAATGAGTTGAGCTTTCAAGTATTTTTTTGCTTTTTGCTTTCTTTATATTACCTTGATTAAATTGTGTTTTCATAATGTTTATTCAGTTAACCTTGATATTTTTAGTACTTATCTGGTCTTGGTGCTTATTTTGAAGCCCTCTTCTTTTTTGATATATATGTTGAAGTTGATTTATCTGTCAAAAATCATTTCACAGTATAATATACTGCCAAGAAATCCATTTCTGACGGTATGTCTATGGCTTTAGGACATAAGTTTCTTCTGAGTATGAGATACACACACATTCACAATTTTCCAACAATACTTTCTACTCTTGAAGCAGCAAGGGAGAATCTGAAAAACTAAGACATTCCCAGGCACAGCCTGGTAATAGACTTCTGTAGCTTCCTGATGTTTGCTATTGAGTACTTAGACATAAAGAGAAGTGAGGATGTTCATTTGAATACTAGCAGCTAAAAAATAACCTTGTTATCTTAAGTATAAAACATTTATGTGAAACTTGCATATAAAATACATAAATATATATTTCATATGGTATTTTATATCAACAAATGTGATTTATATTGTATATATTTAATATAACATTAATATTACATATGATATAACAAACCTAAGTTCTCATTAAATCTCTTTTTAGTAGAAAAGGTTAATTGAATTCCAGAGGAAACATGGAGAAGGTGTTTTTTTTTTTTTTTTCAGCTGAATCTGTGGGCGATTAAAAATTCTTTCCTTCCACAATGGGGGTCTGAAATTTTATATATTTCCTTGACTGGACTATAGGATGTGCATAAACTAACAAAACTATTTCTGATGAGTTCATGGAGATATTTCTGGAAGGGATGAACATTTGAATGTGGACTGAGTAAGGCAATCCACCCTCTCTAGTAATGTGTGCAGTTCATTCAATCCCTCAGGCATCACAAACAGAACATGAAGGAAAAGGATAGATTATTTCACTCTCAGTGTTCCTGAGCCAGAATTATCTGGCCCTCTGCTCTTGAGCATGGCATCTTTGTTCTAAGGTCTCCATATTTCAGGGTTTGGAACCAACCACTCCTTCTTAGGTCTTAGATTGGGGACTGGAGATTTAAGCAAGAGTTTCCTTGGTTGCCATGTCTGTACTGCCACTGAATTACCCTACTGGCTTTCTTTCATCCAGCATGTAGACAACAAAACAAGAACAGATCAGGAACCATCATGGTTTCTACAATCATGTGAATAAATTCCTACATGAAAAAAAATCTACTTAGCTTGGTTTTGTTTATTTGTGAAATCTAATACAGTAACTAAAATTTTCTATATTCATAGCGTTACATCACCTTTCAATATGGCAAAATCTCTTCACTGTCTCTAGGATACTTAATGGGGAAGGCAGAAGTACAGAGATTTGAAGTGACATGGACTGAAATGTCCAAAGATCAGTTAAGACTGAAGTTTATTTACTCAAATAAGAAAAGGAGACATACCATGTGATAGAAGTAAACTGCTTGTGCTCTGTCAAGGGTTAGGAAATCAGATCTGTCTGTGCACACAGAAAAGACAATTAAATCTATCAGACTAGGTAGTAACATTACTCAAAATATTACAGCAATTAGCTCTATTAGCTCTGACTTGAAGCCAAATAGATCAATCTCTGCCTAAGTGGAAAATAGTTATTGAAGCAGTATTTATGGGGTGTGAAGTTCCCCTAAGTATATTTAAACAGAATACCATTTGTCTTATAAGAGCTATTCCTAATGCTCTTCACTTAACCATTTTCTTTGATAATTACCTACCTTATTTTGGATTTAAAAAATCAGTTAAATAAATTCTCTTTAAATAGTACATGCTGGACAAATGAACCTGTTTTTCCAAGTATTAATCTAGTATCCAATGAAAAATAATTAATATATTTCCTCTTTGCTTTATGAAATAAAACAAATTTGTGACAATACTTCTGGATACTATGTGACTTAGGTAGGGTTTCTATTGCTGTGATGAAACACCATGACCAATATCAACTTGGAGAGGAAAGGGATCACTTTATTTTTTAACTTGTAGTCCATCATCAAGGGAAGTCAGGGCATGAACTCAAGGCAGGAATCTGGAGGCAGCAGTTGATGCAGAGGCAGTTCAGGAGTGCTGCTTACTGGCTTGTTCCTTATTCAGTCTGCTTTCATATACTCCAGGAGCAGCTGCCCAGAAGTTTCACTGCCTACAATGAGCTGGTCTTTTCCCATCAATCACTAAGAAAATGCTCCACAGGTTTGCCTAGAGTCCAGTCTTGTGGAGACATCTTCTCAACAGCGGTTCTGTCTTCTCAGATAGCTCCACCTTTTTGTCAAGTTGACAAAAACAAACAAACAAACAAGCAAACAAAAAGCACAGAATGTTATTACGACAGTTACCTTTACTCTTTCCATTCAGTTACCTTCAAAGCTTAGCATTCAAGATGAAACTCAATTTTGTCCAAATTCTCAGTTGACTTTTAAAGATACATCACTTGTCATTTTTTTGTATTTCACATTTTCTTTTTTAGAGAATTCAGCCAGAGAAAACATGTGTTAAGTTTCACATTGGAACTATTTTCATTTGCATAATTAATAAAGAATGAGTAGCCCTAAACTTCAAAGGCGTAATCCCAAATGTACTGCAATCTTAAGCTTTGTTTCAAAATCATCTAGTTTTAGGTTTTCATTTCAGGAATTTCAACTGGTAAAGACTGCAAACATTTCCAAAATTGTTAAATAGAATCCTTACATAGAGCTGGTCCCAAGCACTTCCAGTAAGCGACTCTCAGCTTGTGTCTTCTTCTCTATAAAGCTGTAGTGGGAAGGGGTGGATTTGTATCTCCTGTCAAGCCACTCCAAAAGATATAGTGCCGCATAAATTGTTAGTGAAGTGCTTTTTTGACCATATTCTTCTTCAAATAGCTAGCAAACCCAGCTCCTAAATCACAGCTATAAACAAGGATTCTCCTGTTTAGAACGAGTTTAGAAGTAACTGTGGACATTGTCATCAGTTAAGCACTGTTCCAGATTCTTCTTTTCTACCTGCACCTTTGGGGTCATTAGTCAATCAAGATTTTTACATTTGTGGATTTAGCATATTTCATCATTACTATTAATGTAAGAGTTATTCTTTCTTTCATTGTATACATTTTGGTCCATAAGGAATCAATGACTTCTTGCTATGAAAAAAGCAATTCATGTGTTCTGCCATAGCTACTAACACAGACAGAGTTAATGAGTGCCCTTGATCTGCTGTTGCAGGAAAAAAAAATTCACCTTAAAAATAAAGACCATGATCTTAGCCCTTCCTTTTTCTTTAAGAGTAGTCAAAGGGAGCTAAAATTTTTTAAGTCTTTTTTTTTTTTTAAATGTGTTAGGCTAAAAGTTCAGGAAGGCTGTGACTTGTCAGGTTAGAGACAGCTTTGCTATTTTATTCAGTGACAAGCATTCTGAAGGAAGTGCACTGTAGTAAAAGATAGAAAATTACTCAGCAAGGCAGCAAAGGTCAACTCCAGTGTGGGAGGTTGCTGAAGCCTTTGAATAGAGCACAGACATGGGGTAAGAGCGAAGGATTCATTACTGGAGGAGTGTGCATAAGGCATCTGCACAGGTCCTGAGGTTATGGGGATCTAGGCCTGCCCAGGGAGTGAAGACAGTGTGGGAGAGGCCAGGTGACTGCAGTTGAGAACAGATGTGGGAACAAGTGAGTCAGGGTGAGCAAAGAAGGCTGTGTAGGTTGCAGCAAGGCATTTACCTCTCGTAAATTAGGTGAAAAGTCATTGGAAGCTTGCATATCTTTGTACATATTCATACAAATTGGCACGTGTGTGTGTGTGTGTGTGTGTGTGTGTGTGTGTGTGTGTGTGTGTATGTGTGTGTATGTGTTTGTCTATCTCTTGTTTACAAGGAACTGTTTACATTTTAGCCAGAGATTTTAAAACAGACCAAGCTTCTCCCTTCTAAAACTCCACAATATATTGGAGAAATCAGTCAGTTCAGTCCAACATTCCCATCATCTATCTGGTTTATCTACACAACTTCACTGTAGCAGAAAGCAACCAGTGCTATGATAAAGATGGCCAAAGTATTAATCCTTGAATACGCAAGTATAACCTGACCTATTTTGTTTGTTTGTTGATTTTGGTTTGCTTTCTTGGAATTTTGAGACAGGGTCTCATGTTTCATAGTATGGCCTCAAATTTCATATATAGTTGAGACTGACTTTGAACTCCTGGTCCTCCTGCCTCAACTTTTTGAGCTCCTGGATTGCATGTGTGTACCATGCATGGCTGACTTGTATTTTGTACGCTGGATACATAGCATAATGACTAGCACGTAATAGGTGCTCAGTAATTTTTTATGGAAGAGAGTGAGCAGGGAGGAAATGTAGCCAATGAGTAGATCAGGAGATAGGTGTAGAGTCTGTCTTCTAGGAATAAAAATCCCTGGAGCTAAGATTTACTACTTGCTGTCTATTACAGTTCATTTTGTGAAATGACTCAGAGTTTATCTAATCTTCATTTCTCCCTGAATAAATCAGTTCCCACTGTTACTGACGAGCTGTCTGTGCAAACCCAGTATTTTGATGGTACACTATCGTGGATGTCCCAGGTGGGTGATTGCATCAGCCAGTCAGCTTATCTGAAGCATGGGTGACACAATGGTCCTCATAAACACGGAATTGACTTGACAGGCTTTGTGGAAATGTCGGCTTGCCTAATCAGTGCTCTATTGGAAGGAGCATGGGTGACAGCAGTAAAGCTATGAGCACTAAGAACGTGGAGACAGAGTAAATAGTGTCACAGCACACTGCAGGGGGCGGGGTGGGGGGGCAAGGAACAGGCAATGAGGAAAGATGGGAGACTGCAAGACAAGGGTTAGAAACTGAAATCCTGTCCAAATAAGTAACCAGAGGAAAGGGGCTATTTATGTCAATTCTCAACTGTCATCTTCCATAATCTAAGTGTTAAGAAGGCAGCTCCTACATCCTAAACACACGGCATGGAGTTATACTAAAAACTTTGTAATGAGTCAGTCCGAATCTATAAATTTCCCTATTCTAAAACATTTAAAATTATACTATTAAGTCCAATAAATAATTAAACACTTGTTTCTGCTTATACTTCGTAAGTGCTGCTCATTTGTACAAAAAAATCCAGACCTGTACAAATGAAGCAGAATGGAGCTATTAACCACTATGTCTAAGGAAGTCCATGGAAACAGAAGAAACCAAAAAAGGATTCTCATTTTACGTGATTCAGGAGAAAGAAGAAAATATTAGCCTGAGAATCCCTACATACCAAGCAGCATGCAAATGCCTCCTCCCCACTCTACCCAAGCCACAGAGAAGAGCAAGAATTTCTGAAGCAGATATTTGGGTTCAAATACAGCCTCAGCTCTTCTAATTTTGAAACTTGCCTCATCTATAAAATAGAAAACTAATATTGCTAGATTGTTCTAAGGATTATCTAGAATATTAATTTTGCAGTAGCTAGTGAGTATTGAATCACGACTGTTTCCTTCTTCCTTTGAATTCTTAAGAATTCATAACAATGAAATGCCACTGCTCCACTCCTGCCTGGATTTGTTTACCATAAGAACAGTCTTCAGACAGCATTCCTTGAAACTTTATACCTTAAACTCCTTAGAAATCTTCCTCAGTGATAGGAACCATGGCAGCTGCTCATTCACATAGTCATGTCTAGGAGCATCAGTAGCTACTTGACTTCTGTTCAATGAATGGCAATACTTAATGATGAGCTCTTAATTCTAGACTCAAGGGACCATCTCCTTCTCCACTAAACATGTCAGCTGAGAAGGAAGTGTGAAACGTTAGTGTCAGAAGTAAGCACAACGGAGTAAAAACTACTTACCTCTCACCTGGAGGAATTCACAGGCTCTTCTTTCAGAATGACATTTTCAAACATGAAACTTCACCTTATTATATCGATTAAGTTTCCAGAGGCTGGAATATGTACAGCAGTGATAAAATCTCCAGAGCTATAGAAAACAATCTGAAACTAAAATAAGAAGAGTTTAAAATTGATTAAATGATTCAGAACCCCTCATTTTTCTGTTATGGACATGAGATACAGTGAAACTCATTGGTAGGTGAATCTGAAATCCACCAAAATAGATACTCCTTAGGGGGAAAAAAAAAAAAACAGAAATGAAATTTCTAGAACCTCTATATTCACCAATTCTTTCTCATCTTTTTTTAATTAAGAAATTTTCTATTCAGTTTACATACCAACCACAGATCCCCCTCCCTCTTCCCGCTCCCCAGCCTTTCCCCCCAACCCTAGCCCCCTACCCGGTTCCCACCTCCTCCAAGTCAAGGTCTCCCATGGGGAGTCAGCAGAGCCTGGTGCATTCAGTTGAGGCAGGTCCAAGCCCCTCCCCACTGCATTAAGGCTGCGCAAGGTGTCACATCTCAATTTTTATTTTCAAATCATCTTTGAGTTCTGTCTCAGGCAGGGGGATCGGGATCCGTCCCTGGTGCATGGGCAGGCTTCTGGGAATCCGGTGCCTGTGGTGTGACACTTTTCACAGCCTTGGTGCAGTGAGGAAGGGGCTTGGACCTGCCTAGGCTCAGTGTGCTGGGCTCTGCTGACTCCCCATGGGAGACCTTGATTTGGGGGATGTGGGGATGCGGGGTGGCTAGAGAAAGAGGGTTGGGGGGTTGGACGAGGGAGGAGGGGGAGGTCTGTGGATAGCATGAGGAGTGATAAAGAAAAAGAAAAAAAGAAAAGTAACAAAGACATGTTTACATTTGTGCATGTGTGCATGCATGTGCACACACACATGTAACAATGACAAATAAAAAGTGATTGTGAAAAAACAATACAAAGTATTCTGTGTCCAATGAATGAGATAGCATTGAATGGACTATGAAGCATTTAATACCAATACTTACATTTATGCTTATAAACATGTTAGCAACCCCTAAACATTCCACTTAAATGACAACATTCAAGCAGACTTGCTTTATTTTAGTAAAGAGGAGGGAAGAATGAATTGTCTGCTTTTTTTTTCTTTCTGAGATTACAAACTTTATATTGCTCAAACATTAAAATACCCTAACATAAAACAGGTAATGTTTTGACTGTGAAGTGTATTACTTTTGCAGATTTTTTTTTAAACTTGGGGAAACTGATCCCCTCTCTATGTGGAGAACATAATGATCTTGAACACTGACAATCAAGCTAGCACCATCTTTGAAAGCATTTATCTGTGGTATCATAGCAAGAAATGTATGAGACATGACTTTCTTTTTCCATTTCTTTCAAGGCCATTTGCATATTTATATCTTCAGGCATATTGCTCCTCGCACAATCAACATTTAGTTCTTTGCCCATTTAAATTAATTAAGCATTATGATGTTTTGATATTGATACAAGAAGGAAACTATAAATATATACAATGGCTTGAGCAGAGAGTACCCCAAGGAAAACAATTCAAGTCAGGTAAGACTATTTTGAATAAATATGAAGTTACCCTGTTGAGATGGGTTTTGGCGCTGATATGGAGGAGAGACACTGGAACAACCTTTTCTAATTCTCTTCAACCATGTTATTCCACCCTGTAAAGGGATCTCACCAATGAATCTTGCAGCTTAAGATGTAGAATATCATTCAAGCTTCCTCATCTCTGTTATGGGTAACCTATTAATCAAAGGGCCATAGCTTTCTTCAGTATCTCCAACTAATTTTTCTTACCGATATTTTTTCTTGGTATATAATTCCAGAGGAGAAATTGTGCTGGTAACTCCGTTTGGAGCATGGCGCTGAATGTCAGGGTCCATTTAAGGGTCCATTGCCCTTGTATTGCTTCTTGATACATCAAAAATATTTTATGTACAGACAGGGAGTGGCCTAATATGAATCACCTGGATACTATAAAATGATATTCATTTAGGAGGTATGTGGTGAATTTTTAAGTTGAGAAGGTAATTTCTAAGGGTGAAATCTGAATTAGAATACTTTACCAGGATGTCTGGAATGCATAGGAGATGTTTTCATTATGAAACACTTGCTTCAATTTTTTTTTCTATCTTATTGGTGGACCCCTTATAAATATCTTTCGGTATTTAAAATATTGTTGAGCTATTTCTTAACTGTTTACCTTTAACATGAGGGGAATTTGCAGTGTGTAGAGTGGTAGAGGAATTACCCAGCAAGATTCAATCGAGAGTAGAAACAGATGAGTTGGAAAGGAGCTGGATTAGGAAGATAGGATCTCTGCTGGGATAAAGTCTTAATCCTAAGAGATAGGAAGCAGAAAGAAAGGCCAACACTGCATTCACACTGTAAATAAGGGAACTCAGAAACAGAAATCATTCCATGGAGAATGGCCAGACCCTAGTTAGCAAGAATCTGGAAGGGAGTTGCATGTGATAAGCAGGAAAAGATCAGGCATGGTAACAGTGGGAGAAGTCTGAGTTTGCAGGGCTCACAAAGGGAGATCCAGTCGCATAATCCATGGTGACAATGTGCAGGCAGGGTCTGTGCTCTGTAGGCAAAATGACTGAAAACGGGAGAATTTCCAGTTTACAGATGGTAAACAAAGAGAGTCTAAACTGACTTGTATCACTGGCCAAGTCCAAACAGATGACTGCTTTTGTCTTTCCATGCCAGTGTCAGTGAACAGTGATCATTTGAGTACAAAAGTGAAGAGTAAGTAAATCCGGAAAAAATAAGATGAAAGTGTAATGTTTTTGTATATGTGACTGTACTTCACTCTGAGACATTTTACTCATATGCTAGCACCCAGCTTTGTTTCCTTGGAAGAATTATATGAAACATAATAAAATAATACTAGTAAGTCTGTGTTTCTCTAAAATCATGTCATTTTTTTTCTGTATTCAATAGTATCCATAGCCACAGTAATGGAGGTAATACACTTAAGCAAGTTACAACTTTTTTCTTCAAAGATTTACAAAATTTCTTTTACTCACACACATTTATGATTCACATTTATATCCATATTGTTTTTCTTATTTGTAATTAATTACTACATTAATTATTTCCATACTGGTTTCTTTCAAGATAAGATAAACATTCTTCCACAGAGCAATATCCCTACTCCTTAGGTTTGCTTTTAAAGCAAAAATTCTATCCATACAGTTCTCACCAAGATTAACTTGGTTCATATTCAGTTAAGTTCCAAAAGTCAAATCTATCTGCAAATGATGACAACATTTTCCACCAGTGATGTCTTATACAGGATGAGTCAGTAAAGTTCCCTGACCTATTTTTAATGGTGAGTTATAGGTGATACAAGAAAACATATGTTCATAGTTTCCATGGAAATAGACATGATGTCATTTGTGACTTCATAGAATTGTTTGCGTGCTTTTTATTTACTCTTTTATATTCCATACTCTTGTTGCCTCCATGCCAGAGAGCTAACTTGATTCCATACACAGAGAAAAATAATATTAGTAAAGTAAATTAACCAGTCTTATCAGTGACCCTGTGTCTTGTCTTACTGAAAAACCAATTCAGAAATCTCTTTATTATGGTATGTGTTATGATTTTAATGGTACTTCTATGAATATTTTGGTATTTGTCAAATTTCTTCCATGGACATCAATCCATTTAATCCTTAAACTCTTTAGGATCATTATTGTGGCACATGAGGACTTTCTAACTTCCCTATAAAGATGCAGGTTGGATTTGGTGAGTTTAAGTGATTTGTCTAAGTTACATGGTAAAGCGAAAGAGCTCAGAAGTTAATGCATTTGTGGAACAGTTCTTGCCACTCCACTGTATAAAGCTCTAAAATATTTATCCTGTTATAAAACTAAATCTAGCATGGATGATCAAGGCTGCTACATATTAAGGAAGAAATTTAAGATAAAAATAGTAGACTACTTAGATCATGTATGCTTTGTATATGTGTAATTTTGTCTAAATGGCTGTGTGTGATTGTATTTATTAGCACTTTATTCAAGAATTTTTCCTGTCCTTTGAGTCAGCCCCTGAATAGATTGATTGAAATTTTATAGTCAGAATATTATGCTTTTATGGTGCCAAAACAAAGCTAATCACAGTATAAGGATATAGGAAGCAATTACCCTTCACCAATCAATTATAATGACCTATCTGGTACTTCATTAAATTAATACAATTTTACCAAGTAGAAGACAAGACATTAATTAGAGTTCAGATATGGTTTACAATTGATGTAAAAATAACTCTATACAAAAATGAAAGCATCAAAAGAGATTAAGATAGTTTTATCTTAAAATAATATATTATACAATTATTACATATTATACAATTATATATTATGCATTATTATACAATTTTGCCATTACATTTCCCCCTCAAAAATGACAAATTAAGGAGCTAGAGGTATAGCTCAGTGGTTAAGAATTTACATTTAACTTGGTATGCCATGTTTTGTTGATATTTGTGGGAGACCTGCAATTTCCTGGACAGAGGTGGGGAAGGAGTGGATTGGGGGAAGGGAACTGAAGCGCGTGGAGGAGAGCTGGGAGGGGAGAGGGGGTGGCTGCAACCAGGATATACGGTAAATAAAGAAATTTATTTTAAAAAAAGACTTTATTTTTCTCTCCTGGAGCCCCTTGTTCAAGTCTTAGCACCTTGACATGTAGCTCACCACAGCCCCAGGGTATTCAACACCCTTTTCTGACCTACAGAAGAACCTATACTCAAGTGAAAATACCTCCCACTGAAATTAGTAAAAATAAATCTGTAAAATACACAAAATAAGCCAATTCAGCAATTTCTGAATCATTAAATTACATATGAAGATATTAAATTACCATGATATTGGTTAGCATATGGATATATATACAATGAGCGCACATGTGTGTGTGTGTGTGTGTGTGTATGTAAATTCAGTTAAAAATACTCCTGAAGAGATAAGAGGTAGAGGAGAGTATGCGCACTCCCTTTCTCAGTCATATGCATGTATTTTTATAGACAACCTGATGTTTTATTGTGCAGTTCCCATTCTAGAGTAAACAGAAATATTTTGGAATGCATTTCAAAAATGTTTTGTAGTAATTCACCTTATCTACTACAACAAGACTTTTTCATTCAAATATTGAAGAAGAGTAAAAGAAGATTAGAGGCATTTGTTGGCTCACTGTTCTGAATATAGGGGCAGAAAAGGGGAACGTGTGGTAACAAAATTCCACCGGGATAGAAGGTGACAATGCACACCTTTGGATTCCATTTGTAGGTAAAAGAAGCATACTTTAAAATAATTTCTCTCTCAACATTGTTAAGCCTGAATTTATTTTATATAAGCCCCAGGGGATATTTCTTGTTAGTAGCTGAACAAATGTCCTTGCTCTAATGTTAAAGCCATTTCTTGAACTAGCTGTGCCAAAATACCTACCAAAATTAGTCTGAGGTATAAAAACATTATGACACCTGCTTCTAATTCTAAAACAGTCTAAGAATATTTTATTTTTAATTTCTTGCCAAGACTTTCAGTTAAAGAAAATACAAGTGAGATTAGAACCAGAGTACATCTTCTAAAATTAAAATTTTAACTGAATATGTAGGAATATTGAAATGCTTTTATTTGCTGATGAAATTTCCATTATCAGACTCTAGGACACCTCCAACTGCAGCAAAAAAATCCCACAATTCAAATGCCACACATATAACTGGCTTTTAATATTTGAGACGTTGAGTATTATGACAATTTTTAGCTTAAAAGCACCTTCAAAATGTACTCTAGAGAAACTGACTTGACAGAATCTACATTTTGCTTGACTAGGGAAAAAAAGTCCACTAAACCAGACCAGCAGGGAGAGAAATGCTGGTACGTCTCTAGAAGACTCCAGGGAAACCCAGGAGAAAGACATCCTGAAATGACATGCTACCTGAATCAAGAGATAGCCAGAAGCATAGTGGGCATGCAGTAAAGTATGAGCCAGAAAAGGAGGGAGATGAATATGTTCTGAGTGTCTACTGACATTTCTTGAATCACCAACTAATTAAGGTATATATCAAACCATTCACAAGTTTTCAGAAAGTCATAGTTTGATTTTTTTTTACACTTCTCTTGTAAAAGGTATGAAGTACTTTTCACTACTTGAATTCACAGACACATTTAATGACTACTAATAAACAGTGGTTTCCCCCCTCTGTATCACTTCCTTCACCCTCCTTACTTTCTCCCTCCTTTTTATCTCCCTCAGCATTTTGAAATCCTACACGATACAGTAAGTCCAGTGGCCTTGAACTTATTGTTTATTAGCCTGATGGAGGTAGAGAAACTGCCCCAGGACAACTTGTTTCCTTATTTCATACCAAGACTGTTGGAATCCAGGTCCTGGAGTGTGTGTGTGTGTGTGTGTGTGTGTGTGTGTGTGTGTGTGTGTGTGTGACAGAGAGAGAGACAGAGAGACAGAGAGACAGAGACAGAGAGAGAGACAGAGACAGAGACAGACACAGACAGACAGAAAAAGACAGACAGACTTTAGATCGTTCAGCTCCGTTTGTGACTACTTCAACAATAGTCGTGATTTCTTGGCCACACAAAGCGGCAAGAGTCTGCATCAGAGCCACAGCTCCTTGAGCGCTCGGCTGAGACTCTAATACGGCAGAGTCAGGGGTGCCAAGGCAGGATCTCCATCATGGTTTTCCTTTCAGCAGAGCCTCTGCCTTTGTTTGCCAAGGCCCGATGTTTCCTTTCACTTCTTGGTCTCTTAATGTGGTGTCGAAAACAGTACAGTTTGAAGGTGTAAGGATGAAATCTTACTGATACTAACTTTTGTGTGACTGTCACCTGATAGCAAATATTTCTGCAAAGAACTGTGACACCGACTGAATAGCCAATACCAACCAATTGTCTACATTCTTTCCAGTTGTATGAATTAGGTCCTAGTTGCTGGTCTCCAGATAATCCCTATATAAAATAGGAATGCTATTCCACCATTTTAGAGTAGCAGTTCACACCTCCCTCTTTAAGCTTATAACTAATGTGAGCAGTAACATGTAGATAAGTGATGCTTTGCAACTTTTGAATGCTTGTCTCTGCTCCTTTGATCTTAAAATCCTGAGTCACTCCTTTAGTCAGCTCAGGAAAAAATAGTAAGGAAATGCCATGTACTGCATAGCTTAAACGACAGAATACTAATGTTTCAGTACTGGTGGCTAAGAAGTCCCAAGTCAAGGTGTCTATATATCCACTGTTTACTGAAGGTCCTCTTGCCGGCTACAGACAACTATATTTCTATCATATTCTAAAATAGCATAGTTCCATAAAATGAACGAATGGTTTAGAATGGTGGAAACCATGGCATAAGCCAGCTGGTCCACAACAATGTTAAGCACATGCTGATACCATGCTCTTGGACTTTCCAGCTTGTATACCTACTGAATAAATAAATCTTGATTCTTTATATAATTACACATTCTATTTATTAAGTGATGACAACAGAAAGATACACTAAGGCAAAGACTTTCTGGAACCTTGGAATTACTCAGTAATTATCTAGCAGTAAACTGATTTCACCTCTTAAATGGAGAGGTGATGCTGCTTGGATCCTTGTAAATAGAGAATAATAAGTGCTGATTAGGAACTCAAAATATTTGGAGCCCAGAATCTTTTTGTTTCAGGCTTATTTTTCTTTACAACAATTATTTTTGACATTAAAAAAATGTTCAATTACTCTTCATAATTCTGTTTTGCTTTTTTTTTTTCAAAATGGAAAAGCTAAAAAATAGGTTAATTAATATATAGCTCCAAAAAAATAAGTAAATCAATAAATACAATGGTGAAAGTAAACATTATCAGTCCTATGTTAAAATATGCATGGTTTTTAAAACTCCTGATCATTTGTTCACTTTCAGGAACCTTGTAATTGCTGGCTCTGTGTCCTCTGTCCCTCACCTCTTCAGATAACTCTAACAGAGTTTCTGTTTCTTGGTTCATCCCATATCCAGTACGACTCCTGAGGTTTTACTGTTCAAGTAATCTAATATATCAGTCATCGAATTTGGGAAGCTTTAAAGCCCTTCTTCGTTCCATTAACATCTGTTGCCAATCCCAGGAAAATGTGGTTATGCAGGTCGTCACAGGTAACGTTACAGGTCAGACACTAAACTAATACAGTTTAAATATTTATTAATTCACTTAAAATAACAACCCATTACAAGTTGACCTAAACAGGGGATTCTTTTTTGCATGAAAGTAGTTTTGGGGAATTCTTTTAGGAAGAGGTAGACACACTGCAGAAACACTAAGGTAAAAGCCCAAGACATACTTCAGGGAGATTGAATGTGGCTGGGTTAAAGGGAGCTGAACTATGCACACATTTAATAGAGGGAAAAAAATAGTTCTTTATTCTCTGGTCCTCTCTGAGCCGCTAATGCACTAATGTTTGATTTAATCTCTAGAAGATCTTTGTGTACATAACTCACTAATTTAATGGAACATGGAACAATATCTCTGCTATATTCACTTCACCCAATGCCTTCTATTTTTCTCTCAACATTTATCAGCCCTCTTTAGACAGCTGTCCTTGAACATGGGTATTTGACAGAATCTGTGGGAAGCAAGTTGTTTCCAGGTACTGTTTGCCTGGAGGGTTCAACAATTTAGTGCTGACATTCTCCAGAAAAAGACAGGTGCTTGAGTTGAAAGGAGGCCTCCTTGCTTGTTATAAAGGTGACCAGGGCTTCAGACTGACCCGGCAGCGTGAATACCACACCCAATAGACTAGTTTCCTACCTGTAAAACTGTCAAGGCACCAGACAGAAGCTTCAGAGGTTTCTGAGTTTTCCTGCGAATTTATAGGCAGGCTTGCTCAGGATGAATTCAGTGCATGTGGGAAAATAGGAACACTAAATCAAATCAAGTGACCACACCTAATAAAGTCGGATAGACATCAATTGGAGGATGATTTCCAGCTTGCTCTAGAGAGCTCTGACTATAGTGTTTGGCTTGTCCTTGCTCCCACTTTAACAAATATGGGTTATGAGTTATTGCCTCACTCCCTGCTTTGCCTTGAAGTAGGTGTCTTCCTTTCTATTTCACAGTTTAATGTCTCTCTTCATGTTTACTAAGTCTCAGGAACTATTTTTGTCTCTGAGGTTGTGGTGATAAATAATATAGTAATGATCTCAACCTTTAAAGATTTTAGAGGTTTCTGTTTTGAAGGTGCACTTTCTCCTGAGCCCATTGCTACTCCCAATTGGAGGAGATATTTATGTATGACACTGTGACCCTCCTCCATGGGTTAGACCAGATAAGAATCAAATATGAAAACATGTCATTGGAGAGCACAATTTCACAGACTCAAGGATCTTATGAAAGTGACCTTGGGGAGAAATACTTCTCAGAAAACCCAGGGAATTGGCTAAAGACACCTCATGTATCATTGTTTCCAGGGCCCAGAACCTCTAATGTGGAATTTAGCATTCTTAACTATCATACATCCAAAGTTCTTTTTTATTTATTTATTTATTTTTTGGTTTATTTATTTTTTTTTTTGAGAGTTTCTCTGTGTAGCTTTGGTGTCTCTCTTGGATCTCGCTTTGTAGACCATGCTGGCCTCGAACTCACAGAGATCCACCTGGAACTCACAGAGATCTGCCTCCCGAGTGCTGGAATTAAAGGTGTGTGCTACCACCACCTGGCCATACTTTCAAAATTCTAAATCGTGATGTTTGCAGGATATAGAAGGATGCTACTTGTCTTGTTAAAGCATTGAATTTTGTTGCTCCATGTGGTTGTAGAGTGGTACAACTCACTCTGGAGCCAGATGTTAATAGTAGATGCTCAGGGTTCTTGAACAACCTGATTTTTTTTTAACTTTTCTTCAACAATGTTTACTATGGAGTATAATGACCTCTTGGCTTTTTGTCATTTCAGGAAAGCATGAACTTTAATATTTACATATGAGAAGCCTCTATTCTTTCATTCTTCACTTCCACTCTCTCACTCTCTCCTTTCTTTTATGTTTCATCTATACATTTAATTCTAACTAACTTTTGGTCCATGTTTTGTAATGTCTAGGGTACAGTTTGACTATAGTCATTTGAATAAAATCCCACTACTATTATGGTCAAACTGTAATGTTAAAAGTTCTCATAGATGAGACTAAAGATGCTAAGGCAGCCTTGGTAGGTATACTGGGATATGGGTAGCCTTGGTATAGAATGGCTAACTTCTTTTTTTTTTTTTTTTTTTTTTTTTTGGTTTTTTCGAGACAGGGTTTCTCTGTGTAGCTTTGCGCCTTTCCTGGGACTCACTTGGTAGCCCAGGCTGGCCTCGAACTCACAGAGATCCGCCTGGCTCTGCCTCCCGAGTGCTGGGATTAAAGGCGTGCGCCACCACCGCCCGGCGAATGGCTAACTTCTAACACAGCTAACATTGCAGTCATTTATTTGTCAGTATCTGACTCCTGCTCCTTCCTATTCGCAATCTCCAAATGGTAACACCCACATCAGTCATATTTTAAACATGATAAAAATAGATAAATATATCCCTCTCCTTGATTTAAAAAGTAGAATGAAAACTAAGATTGACTATTTTATGTGTCTCTTGATTTAAATACAATTCCCAGAAGAGATTTTTTAACTCTTTTCACCCTGGCAACATTACTTTATTACTAAGTAATGAGTTATCTTAATTAAAGAATTCAGTTCTGCATATAGGCTTTGATAGTAGTAAAATCTAACTAAAAAGAAGACAAAAATGTAAACCAGCCACCAAAGCAATCTAAATTTTTTTCTTCTAGCTTCTCAGACTTGAAAATTGAAGACAGATTTAGTTCCTTTATTTTCCACAGGACACATATCTAAGCCAAGGTCTTCACTCCTCTTGACTATCAAAATCCAAGAAGCCTGTGTCCTGTTCTCTTTTCTCCAGCGACAGCCTACTCCAAAACCTAGTAATATCTCCTACTGCAGTGGTCTTTTCACCCTATTTCTGGATCCAGCTCTAAATGTTCTGTCTTCCCTCTTTTTTTTTTAGCCTTTTTATTTTTTTATTAAGAATTTTTTAAATTGTTTTATATACCAATCACAGATCTCCCCCCTTTTCTCCACCTGTCCTCCCAGGCTTTTCCCCCAACCTACCCACCATTCCCTCCTCAAAAAAGGTAAGGCCTCCCATGGGGAGTCAGCAAACCTTGGTACATCCAGTGGAGGCAGATCCAAGCCTCTCCCTGCTACATCAAGGCTGTGCAAGGTGTCCCACCATAGGTAATGGGCTCTAAAAAGCCAGCTCATGCACCAGGGATGGATCCTGATCCTACTGTCAGGGGGTCCCTTAAGCAGATCAAGCTACACAACTGTCTTGCTTATGCAGAGGGCCTAGTCCAGTCCCATGCAGGCTCCACAACTGTGGTCTAAAGTTCATGAGTTTCCACTAGCTTGGTTTGGTTGTCTTGTATGTTTCTCCATCATAATCTTGCTTATAGACTCCCTCTTCCCTCTCTTCAGCTGGACTCCTGGAGCTTGGCCTGGTGCTTGGCTGTGGATTTCTGCATCTGCTGCCATCAGTTACTGGATGAAGGCTCTGTGATGATAGAGTATTCACCCATATGATTACCAGGGTAAGCCAGCTCAGGCACCCTATCCACTACTGCTAGTAGTCTAAGCTGGGGTCATCCTTGTGGATTCCTGGGAATGTCTCTAGCACCAGATTTCTCCCTATTCCCATGATGTATCCCTTTATCAAAGTATCTCTTTCATTGCTATCCCACTCTGTCCCTATCCTCTACCTTTTATTTCCCCCTTACCCCCAGTTTACTAATGGAGATCTCATCTATTTTCCATTCAAGGCCATCCATATGTTTCTCTTAGTGTCTTCTTTGTTAGCTAGCTTCTCTGTAGCTGTGTGTTATATTCTGGTTATTGTTTGCTTTACTCTAGTATCCACTTATGAGTGAGTACATAGCATGTTTGTCTTTCTGAGTGTGGATTACCTCACTCAAGATAATATTTTCTAGTTAATTCCATTTGCCTACAAACTTCATGATGTCATTGTTTTTCACTGCTGAGTAATTAGTCTTCATTGTGTATATGGAGCATATCTTCTTTATCCATTCGTTGGTTGAGGAGCATATAGATTGTTTCCAGGTTCTGTCTATTACAAATAGACAGAATGATGCTATGAACATAACTGAGAAAGTGTCCTCATGGAATGATTGAATATTCCATGGGTATATACTCAAGAGTGGTATCATTGAGCCTTGAGGTAGATTGATTTCCAATCTTCTGAGAAACAGCCATACTGATTTCCAAAGTGGCTGTACAAGTTTGCACTCCCACCAACAGTAGAGAAGTATTCCCCTTGCTCTACTTTCTCTCCAACATAAGCTATCATCAGTGTTTTTGATCTTAGCCATTCTGGCAAGTTTAAGATTGTATCTCAGAGTCATTTTGGTTATTTTGATTTGCATTTCTCTAATGACTAAGGATGTTGAGCAATTCTTTAAATGTCTTTCAGCCATTTGATATTCTTCTGTTGAGAATTCTTTGTTTAGATTTGTAGCCCCCCCCTTTTTAAAACTAGATTGTTTGGTATTTTGATGTCTAGTTTCTTGAGTTCTTTATTTATTTTGGAGATCAGCCCTCTGTCAGATGTTGGGCTGGTGCAGATATTTTTTCCCATTCTGTAGGCTGTAGTTTTGTCTTATTTACCATGTCCTTTTCTTTACAGAAGCTTCGCTGTTTCAGGAGGTCCCATTTATTAAATGGTGTTCTCAGTAACCATGCTACTGGTGTTATATTTAGGAAGTGTTCTCCTGTGCCAGTGTTTTCAAGGGTACTTCCTACTTTCTCTTCTTTTTTTATTAACTTTATTTTATGTGCATTGGTGTGAGGGTGTCAGATTCCCTGGAACTGGAATTACAGACAGTTGTGAGCTGCCATGCTGTGAACAGCATGAGACTGTAACTTGTCCTTCTAGGTCCCTATGATAAATATGTAGTGAGTTTTCCTCCCTAATAAATTCTTTCACCTTTTAAGCAGACTCCATGGATTTCTTGTAATATCCATGAGCATGAGAGATCTTTCCATTTTCTGATATCTTCATCAATTTCCTTCTTTAGAGACTTAAAGTTCTTGTCATACAGGTCTTTTACTTGTTTAGTTAAGAGTTACCCCAAGGTATTTTATATTATTTGTGGCTATTGTAAAGGGTGATATTGCTCTGAATTTTTTGTCGGCCCATTTATCTGCTGTGGGATGTCTTTCTATAGGATGTGAATATGTGTTACTCTAATTGGTTGATAAATAAAATGCTGATTGGCCAGTAGCCAGGTAGAAAGTATAAGTGGGGCAAACAGACAAGGAGAATTCTGAGAAGAGGAAGGCTGAGTCAAGCGTCACCATACAGACATAAAGGAAGCAAGATAACAAGGCAAAACTGAGAAAAAGTACCAAGCCACGTGTCTAATTATAGATAAGTATTATGGGTTAATTTAAATGTAAGAGCTAGTCAGTAATAAGCCCGAGCTAATGGCCAAGCAGTTATAATTAATATAAGCTTCTGAATGATTATTTTATAAGTGGGCTTGGCGGGACCAGAGAAACCTTCAGACTAGCTGTTTGGTCAATGGTGAGGCAGAATAAGGTTAGGCAGCACAGTCTAACTGAGGAGAGAGGAGAACAAAGAGAGGCAGGGAGATGCCATCCCACTATCCGGAGAGCAGCATGTAATGGCACACAGGTAAAGCCATAGAAAGCATGGCAACACATAGATTAATAAAAATGGGTTGAGTTATAAGAGGTAGCTTGCAAGAAGCCTGAGCCATGGACCATAGAGTTTGCAAATAATATAAGTCTCTGAGTAATTATTTTATAAGTGGCTGGTGGACCATAGGGTTGTGGGGTCAGGCAGAACCAGAGAAAACTTCCAGCTACATTTATCATTTGTATATAGGCAAGCTACTGATTTTTTTTTTTAGTTAATCTTGTATCCCACCACATTACTAAAGGTGGTTATCAGCTGTAGGAGTTCCCCAGTAGCATTGTTGGAGTCATTTATGTACTATCATATCATCAGCAAATAGCACTTTTTATTGGCATTGAAAAACAACATGTAGACTAATGGAAGAGAACTGAAGACTCTGACATTAATTCACCTTATGAATTATGAACATCTGATTTTTAAGGAAGAAGCCAAAATTGTACAAGGAAAAGAAGAAAGCATCTTCAACAAATGGTGCTGGCATAACTGGACGTCAACATGCAGAAGATTGCGAATAGATCCTTATCTATGGTCATGTACAAAACTCAAGTCCAAGTGGATCAAAGACCGCAATATAAATCCAGTTACACTGAACCTGATAGAAGAGAAAGTAGGCAGTTTTGCCTCTTAACTATAGCAATCAGTTCACTCTGCTAAGAGAAACTCATATCTCTCCCCATCCTGTTTATATCATGATATATAGTTTCCATTTTAATGCAAAATCTCTTTAATAGCAAACTTTCCCTTTAGTATTTTTCTCTTATTTATCAGGATGTTGACAGGACATTGGTACTTCTGTCCCTTCGGCCTGAAGCACTAAGTAAACCACAGGAAATCTCAACACAAGTGCTTTCTTTTTTTCTGCTTAGAGGTCAAAATGAATATCCTCAAAAATGGAACCATTCTCCTATCGTTCCCCTTTCTATTCCATTATCTATTTATTACTAATACATAGCATATATCATGACAATGAGCATATTTTAAACTATATAATTATTCCTATAGAAATGTACTGGAACAGTTATTTCACGTGTTTTATTAACTGAAGTAGTAGATAATTTACATAAATCAGTCAAACAAGTAATAGATAACAAATGATTTTAGAAGATTTATAATCCCGCTTCAAATTTGGTCTCATGTCCCAATGCTGGAGAAAAAGGTGGGGGCAAAAACAAAAGAAAGTTGCTTGTCTGGAATCTTTCTGCAATGTCTTCTGACCTGTCTTTGTCAGGTGCTGGCTGTTAGCACTGCACTTATTCATGGCCCCATTCATCACGGTCAGCATTCCACACACAGGCAGTGATCGGATGAAGATGCCATCTGGCCTCTGAACAGACCCACCCCACACACTCTCCTATCTCCCCAGAGAATCTCTTCCCCTAAACACAGACCCTTCTCTAAAGTTGGGTGACACACAACTGATAGAGAAGTTCTGGCTCACGATTTTTGTTTATGTATCTGATAAATTATCAGAAACAGACACGGTTTGTTTTTCTCTCTCTTGCCAATGTTTATGCTCCTTCAGGATGCCACATGAGTCTGTAGGTGACAGCATTCCATCACTGCAGGTCTGTGAAGAGCTCTGTGAGCTGGTCCTTGAAGTCTCCACCTGTTGCTATTATTCTGCTGCTTGTTTCTCTCCATGTCTACTTCTTTTCGCCTCAGTGTCAAACTTGATTGCATGGACAGGCTCACTCGCTCTCTGTCTCTCTGTCTCTCATACACACACAAACACACACACACACACACACACACACACACACACACACACACAGAGACACACACACACACCACACCTGCTTTTCTCTTAGTTTTGGACCTGTTTTGAAGGTATAATATTAACCATGAACTCTGACCTGCTTGTTCAAACAGTGGTTTCTGAGTTTAGCAGAAGGGCTTCCTAATGAAGCCAGCATCTCAGGGAAGTAAGTCATGGGTCTTAGTTAAGCACATCTCATTGTCAAAGTTACAAAAACAACCCAAGACTCTTGCACTTAATACTGTTACTTGTCCTACAATTGGACAGTTTTTTAAATATATGGTTACTCCTTCTCAGGTGGGGTTACTCATTGCAAAACGCAGAGATTCATAAAGTTGAAAATTGTTATTAAGTCTTTGATATAAAATATTTTCAAGTCATAAAAGTTATGGTTATGCCACAAATTCATTAGTATATCAAACATATTTTAGTAATAGAATATTAATCATTTCTTAAACTTTTTTCAGTCTGTTCATATTGTATTTCTATGTATTGTTCATAGATTAAAAAAAGATGCAAGTTTCAACAAATATGACGTTTTTCATCGTACCCAGTGGATATGTAAAATAGCTAATGCTGAAAGATGGATCCGACTCTCAATCTGTGTGCAGTCCTAAGGGGGCTGTGAATTGGATGGCAATAATTTTATTATGCTTTGCTTGGGATTTTGATTCCTTAGCCGAAGAAGTCTTGAAAGTATTGTAAGTAATTTTTATAGAGAAAGTAAATTTGAAATGTATTTTAAAGACAAGGTAACCTTAAAATAAAGTTTAAAAAGATAATAGTTTTAGAAAAGACAGTGAATATCAAAATTCTAAGGAGATGGTTTGAGTAATTGGTTAGGCTGACAAAGTGTAAATCTACTGGACTATAATTTGTGAAACAAACCTTAGTCTTAAAACTTGGCAGATCTTTGAGGTTGGAATGTGTGAAAACCTTGTAAATGTTTCAGTGAGCTTTTGAGAGAGAGAGAAAGAGAACACTGAAGACATGCACCACATAAACATGTGCACAGCAAAAGGGTGAGCAGGATTCACCTGACAATGGAGAAGAAGAAATGGGATCAGAAAGAACAGAAGTTAAAATGCAGTTTGAAACCTGTCACAATGGGCCAGGACAGATGGTTGTGGTTAGTACAGCTTTTGGAGAATGTCTACACAATCATGATCAGAATATTTTGCATATCATGTAAAAAGAATATTATGTGCTTTGAAGTGTTTGTTACCATGGCTGCATTTACTCTTCTCACTATTCAGCGAGGATCTTCTTCATTCTTGGAGATTCAAAGAGATAATGGATAGACACAGTCCCTGACCTAATGTTACCTGGTTATTGTGATTGTTACAGCTGATGTTATGGGAAAAGCATGCAAGCAACTACTTACTGGGCAGGAAGGAATTCATTGCAATGGCTGTTTATTTTGTCATTGATCTGGAAAGTCATCTAAGACCCCTTTAAATTAAATTCTTTGCATCACTTTAATTTGTAAGTGCCTGATGCATTAAAATTCATTTGAAAAATGGTGTATTAATGAGCGAACAAAAGCAAAGAACCATTTTATCTGAAATATAAAACATTGTGTAAAATTAATTTGGAACCCAAAGTATGCCTAAGGTGTGGAGTTTAAAATCTTTTATGTTACCCAGCAACAGCTCAAGAGAAACCTCTGTTAGTATTTGAACAACGAATAGTCACAGTAGCAGCTGAGAAGCAAAGACAATTACTGAATAGTGTGAATCAGAAGAAATAGTCTCCTTGGAGAATTAAAATCTTTTGATAATGAGATATGTGCTCCAAGATAAATTAGCCATTAATACTTCACAAATTTGACAGATTACAGTGAAAAAAACACATAGCCATCCACCGATTAGTTCTTTCAAATAATGAATGTGTTCATTTATGAGGAGGAAATGGATAGCTACAAAGTGAGTAGAAGAGAAAGGAGGTGGAGGGAGCAAGCCATTTGTGAAAAACAATGCAATGATCAGACTAAACTGGCTTGTCAGATACCTTACCCTAACTGTAGTGACTTTCTTGATGACCTTGGCCACTAATAGATGTAATAGTGATGGCATCTGTGGTGTTGCTTGCTGGTTTATTTGTTTGCTTTTCTCCTTATCTTTTCATTCTCTGATTATAATACAACCATTCATGAACACACATCCCTACCCCAAGCTTCTCTTATCAAAATAGATAACATTTATATAAGAAAAGCATAGCCATGTAGTTTAAAATTTGATCTTAGAGGCATGGGTTCCTGTACCTAAAACTGGTTCGGATCTGATGCTATGTTTTCTTCACATCTCACTTGGTGCTTTTTCATTCCCAAAGTTAATGTATCTATGTATTACACACTTCCTAGAGTAATGTTGAGAATAAAATTTATATATATATATATATATATATATATATATATATATATATATATATATGCTTCTTAATAAGGCACTCAAACATATGGTAAGGAATCAATCCTGTTTTTTAAATTATTATTATGAACAAAGCAATATGATCTATTTCTCAACTTAACGTCTCATATACTCCTTCACATGCATTATAATAACCTATAACACTAAAATGTTATAAAAATAACTTTCTTACCTATAAAATCTGGCAACTCAGTGCTATATTTATAAATTCAAATCATTAAGCTCCCCTGAACAGTACAGAAAAATAAGGAAATCTTTGCATTTAAATACTTAAAACTGTTAACCAAGAAATATTATAACACATACTTTACGACATTGTAACTTATTTACAAGGCATGAGGTGCCCAAAGTTCATTTTTATATCTTGTTCTCCTACTTGGCATAACTTACTGATAATTAGTTGGTTAGAGAGTTCAGAAATTCCACACAATCTCAGAATACATGCTAACTCATGACTTGTATAACTAATGGTTTTAGAATTCTCTAATGATGACCTATTCTCTATCTAGGTTTTACCAGGGACCTGGGTATGATGTTTTCTATGATATGAAAGCATGAAACAAGAGTAGAAAAGCAGTGTTGGGAAGATGGCTTAGTGACTAAAAAGCTCATCATGCTGCACGAAAAGCTGAGATTAGGTCCTCTGCAACAATTAAAACTTAGATGTTGTGCAGTGTTCCAGTGATTCCAGCACTGGGAGGTGAAGATGGGAGGGATCCAGGAGCTTGTTGGCTCACCACTCCGACAAAATTGAACACACAAAAGTCAGTGAGAGACCCTGTCTCAAAAACTAAAGTGGAGAGCAATGGAGGAAGACCCTTGATGTTGACCTCTGACCTCCACATCTGCAGGCACTAATGTGCACACACACAAACATGTGCACACCTTATACACACAAACACACATATACAACAACAATATAACTACAGTAACAACAGAGAAAAAGAACAGAGACACAAGTTAGCATCAAAGTTATAGTATCAAATATTCATCTTTTGCCTATTTTTATAGAGTATGAGATGGGCATTAAGATTAGAAGGAAACTCTAAAGAAAACAAAGAAGATGAAGATGAAAATGAAAAAGATGAAGATTTCACATAACACTGAGGTGTACATATGCAACATCAAAGATGAGGCTTTCGCACATGGCACATTTTATAGCAAACATTATGTTTTGATTAGGGATCAAAATAGCCTGTGGTTCACTTGAAAGCTTTTATGTCTAATGAAAAGTCGTACGGATTCTTTAATTTTATAATAGTACTAGGTAAGAGTAGGTTTAGTTATTTCCTAGTTCATGACACATTTCCCTCATAAAATGTTTAGATTCAGTGTGATCCTTTGAGGTTATGGAGAAACTCAAATTTCAAAGCAACAGCTCTACATTTTTGTGTCATCTATTCCTGGAAGTGTGTGATGAAAGTCATGGATACTTCTATAGGAACACAACTATATACATATGCACATATATTTAGAATGTTTCAGAATTTAATATCCCTACATCCCCCTTTCAGAACTGATTTTATTAACTCTTAGAAAGTCATAAGCCCTGCCTTTGAGAATAGTATTGTATTCCAAAGCTAAATGACTGTCCTGGGAAATGCAGACTTTTGTTTCTCACTCTGCTGCACAAAACAATCAGGGAAACATGTGGGATTTCAAAGATGATGGATTTTTAGAGGCAGACTTTATCTTCTTTACTAATTCAGATGCAAAGTGCAAAGGAAATCATTCTGAAGAATGAGACAGTTTGCTGAAAAATGCTTTCCTTCCTAGTAGAGATGCACTGTCGTGTTATAAGTGCCTATTAGAGATATATGCCTATGATGAGCCAAGACAAGAAACCAGACTTTAATAACTCAACACAAAACCCAGTAACAGATTAGCCTCAAAACAATGAGAGACTAGTTATCAGGAAAATCATCCAAAGCAAGCACATTCTATTCTTCTTTTCAAAATCCTTTATTATCTATCGTGAGCAATTAACATTGTGGTTGGCTGATCCAGCCCCAAGAAGATCATGCTAAAGTTCCAGTCCTACAGTAGATAGATGTAACTGGAAATGTAGTGCAACCAATCATGATGTCACCCTTCTCTTTTCTATTTTTCTGTATTCCAAGTCTCCATGACATAGCCAAAACCTGGTTTCAATCCAGATACAGCAAAAGCATTTTTAGGCAGCTTTATCACTGGTGATCATGGAGAGCCAGCCAAAACATCATTTCTTTGGACTGTACATCTGGGGATCTGGATAAATAATGAAAGATGCCTCAGAAACAGGAGGGGAAATGAAATTGTTGACAAGAAAGTAAAGTGGGGACTGAACGACATCTACTGTAAATAGCTGATTCTCCTCTGCCACTCCTTCGTTCCACTAGATAAAGATGATGCATTTTAAATCACACAGCACTATTATTAAGAATGGTTAAGAGCTAGAAATTGCATATGCTTCATTTTATTTTATTCTCAGTACTGTCTCTGCTTCTAAGTGCATTGAATCTTCTTTTGGACCTTGATTTTATAATTCTTGTCAGAGGATATTTCCCATCTCTCCCTTTTTGGAATATTACTGACATCTAGAAGGGAAAGAGAGAAAAAAAAATCACATCTTTCTGCTAACAAGCTAGCCAAAACCCACATATTTTATTTTGTAACGTTTGCTATGTGCCATGTATCATGGTAAGTCAATTGTATAGACAATTAGAAATCATCGTAATTCTGGCAATGGCTTTTGCTATATGAATTTTTGTCTGAAATCAGTGAGTTTTGCAAATATGAAAAGACTTGGAAAACTTTCTCAGGAAGATGAGTAGACAGAAAATACTTCCCAAGAGGACTACAGAGTTAATTGGTAAAAATGAACGTTACAGGAACATATGTTCTATACCAAAAGTCTTCAAAGTAAATATTCTAACATTCTTATCATCACAAGGATTAGAGGTGGTTGATACAAATTTTAGTACTGCTGTAACTTATGAGGAAACCAAGTATTTCTTGAAGATTCTGTTACTAAAATGGGGGCATCAATAATATAGTGATATGATGTATTAGATGGTATAGCACCCCACCATTCTACCAATCAACAATAAATCATGAGTTCTGTCTGCACCCAGAAGGAGGGACACAAGCAAGCACTGCCTGTCATTCATCAGCAATGAAGCAGGGACTTTTTCCCTGAGGGTTTATTAGTTAATAGTTGCTGGAGGAAGAGGTGGTATTTTCTTTCACAATGTAGACATGGTAAGTTTGTCTTTGCTCTAGTAATAATCTCCCACCCATGCTCTGGCAAGTAACTCTAAACTAAGTGGGTCACATACCAAAAGAAGATGCAAAAGTAGGAAAAGGAGTTCCTGAAGAAAATAAAGGAGGGAATGGTGTGTGAACAGGACTAGAATTAGTTATGTACATATATAAACACTGTCAACACAGATGGAATACAGCTATCTTCAACAAGATGCACAATATTAACTGTGATAAGGCTGATAGCAAAAGAAAAAATACCAAAAGATATCATAAAAGTTGGGAAGAAAAATCATTTCAGAGTGTTTAGATGGGATAAAAGAGGGTAATGGGTAGTGAAAGTATTCAAATTCTACTATATTTTATTTTACTATATTTAATTTTACAAATTTACTATAGTTTATTGTATCAAACTATCAAATAATAAGTTAAAAATATAAACATGGTTAGAGTCATAATAAGTCTTGTTCTGTATAATATACTGTGTATTTCAATATTGCTAAGAGAATGTTTCACATCAAAGAAACACAGTGAGGAGGGGGGAACATTGTACACTATGTGCAACAACTAAACATTGCAAGGACAAACTTGTGTACTTATTACCTGTCAATTCAATTTACCGTTAGTTAAAAAAAACTAAACTCAATTGTCACATGAGTCCCAGCATCAGTCAATTAAAACAGTAATAATGGTGCAAAATGATCCTTGAATGTGTTGGACTTGTAAAAGAGATGCAGACTTGTGATAGTTCAGTAGATAAAGCACTTAAAATAAAAATGAGAGGACCAGAGTTTAGATGTTCAGCACCAATGTAAAAGCTGGGTAAGGATGGGAGCACACTTGTAATCCCATCATGAGAAATGCAGAGACAGGGGCTCCCTGGAGCAAGGTGACTAGCCAGACTAGCCAAATAGTTGAGCACCTGGTTCAAGTTAGAGACCCTGCCTCAATATTTAAGGTAGAGGGAGATCAAGGAGGACATTTGATGTCAGCTTCTGGCCTCCATATGTGCACCTAAACACACATATTTACCCATATACATGAGAATATACATACATAAACACACCATAGGTACACCCATGCATGAACACCAAAAAGGAAAAACAAATGCTAGGTGTAAATTCATTCACAGTGCTTGTGTATGGACATCAATACCATCTGAATATTGTGGGTGCTCTCAAGATGCTACGTATTCTTTTGTTTTTTTCCTTCTTTCCTGACACCATTGAGTTGACTACGTTGAAGCAGTCAAGTCTTCAGAAATTTAAATCAAGTAAGTCTCTCAAGAAGTCGATTATCAAGTCGAGATTGATTAAGATTGATTTCAGAATGATATTTACTTGGAATAATGATTTAAATTGGTTATTGATAGGGAAAAGTTTGATTGTGACTAATTCAATTCCCTCTGCATGACAGCAGAAGGCTTGCCTGCCTAGGTGTTTAGATGATCCCCTGATAATTTAGGCATAATAATGTAATGAATTTAGTGATTGAGGTTATGCTTGGACAAGGTATACCAAAAATATTGACAAGAAAGACACTAGGGATAGAAATCCTCCTCTGGCCACCAATTTCCTGTGACAAGATGATCGATGTCTATGAAGTTAGCTGTGCATATTACGACTGGTCAATATTTCCATGGCGTATTCTAAGAACCAGGGCTGAGAATGAACAAAGCTGGTAGCAGCTAACATCCTGAGAGAAGGCAGAGCCAAATTTTTGTCCTTTTGTCCCTTTAACGGCTACGCTAACAGAAGCTCTATCTGGCCTCTCTTTAAAAAGCTCAGAAATACCAGCCAATTTCACCCAAGGACACAAGCTTGGGTGGGTAAGGGAAGCGTCAAAGCCCAAGTCCTAGAATCTGAAGCAAACGCACCAGTTATTTAGGAGGTTTTTAACAAGTACCTACTGTGACCTAATCAACCCTTCCAGGCACATGGGATAAAACAGAAGTATCATGCCTGTATGTCTGCAGGAGGTATGGCTCCAACACAGGGCAGGACACTGAACATAAAGCAGGCCAAAGACGCCTCAGAGGATGGGAGAAGCAAATGTTTCAAAATACTGTCCCAAGTTCTTTCTTCTCTTCTTCCAAGTGGCCATGTACCAGTGATTGATGTGGGTGGTTTTTGAGTCTTTTTAAATGAACGCCAATAGTCACAGGAATAGAAGAAACTGCGTCTCAAAAAATAGATTAAATTGGTTTTTAAAATTTCCTCAAAGCACAGTGAGTCAAATTCTGTAATAAGGCATTTTATTTTAAAACTTATTTTTAAATTAATTTATAATTTATATATTTATACATAAATATGTGATATATTTATAATTTAATTAATTTTAAAGAACTCATTTCATTTTCAAGACACTTCTGATCCTGCAATTTTATGGAAATTCCCATAAAGCTGAGAAATCAGCCATCTAGTTTCTTCTATTTTTCCCCCATGATTAATTATTGAACAACACAATGAGGGCTTCCATCAAACTTAATAATAATAAAACTCTCTGGATTCTAGTAGCATTCCAATTAGTAGATGAGTGTCTAAAAGCACAGATTAATCTGTGAAAACTACATGCATGAACAAAAAGAAACCTTGTTTAATATTTGAATAATTATCTAGATGTCATTCTATCAGCAACATCTCCACTATTAGAAGAATAAGAAGAAGAAGAAGAAGAAAAAAGATAGCCTCTAAGGGGGATGCTTATTTTCAGATTAGTGGCAGGAAAGAGGATTTGTTTCTTGCTGAATTCAAAGAGAGTGATTTATTTCTCATTATAATTCAGCTGATTTCTTAATTATTCTGAATTTCTTAATGATAAATTCCACACCCCAAAAACTATATGTCTCATCCACTCCATTTTTGAATAATTTCTATAGTACATCTTCACAACTGCATTATTGGTTGAAAACAACCCTGTGCTTTTAAATAATCCAGTTCTAGGAAAAGAAAATGAACATTCTTTTTTTTAAATGATAAAACATGAGTGATTCTGATAAGCGGAGACAGATTAATTCAATTCTCCTGCCAGGAAAGTACTCAAGGAAGTGACAGTGTCTCAAGCCAGGATGGTAAGGGTACATCAAATGTCAAGACAGCAATTATTAGATCAAACAATAAAATGTACTATATAAAAGTAAAAGAGAAAAGAAAAAATCCTAAAGATAGTGTGATTCACAAAAATTTAAATTTAAAAGACGAACAAAGACCTGAACAATAACATGAAAACTAAAAGAAAGTTTAATAGAAAACAGTAGTATTACTGAGATATGATTTTTACATTACCTACCAGTTGAAAAAAATAATAACACAGAGAATAGGGTTACCATTGGCCATATAACTTTTAAAAAATCATGTAACTGGGAAAAGAAAATGACATTTATTAAAATTCTCATTAATAGAATTAGTCTGTGATGCAAAATTTGACACATGTGGAGTGACTTCCTAAGCAAGCTTTACTTTCTTGGACAAAATACAAAGAATTCTCTCAGGGTTTTGTCATTCTTAGTGCGCAACAAAGGTAGTAATGTTACCAGTCTTGTATGTTTTCTAGTTAACCTGAAACTATTAATAACAATGGGGAGATCATCATTTTTCTCACACTGTATAAATGACAGCTGTTATTATGGTTGTCATCTTAGTTATCCCTCTCCTCCATGTATCTCTTTGATGAATTTCTTATTTTCCTTTTGATTCTGTTTACTGGTAAGCCTCAATGTGTAATAGTGTGTAATAGATACCAATGATTCAGGTTTCCATAATATCAATTCTTCCCTTCAGTCTCTACAAATACACTTTAATACTGTTTATGTCTATATTCTTGTGCTACAGCAATCTCAGTTCTTTGCATATCTGAATTTTTCTCCCTCTTCCATCCCTATGATCTACTACTCTGAATTTCTATGTCTCTAAATACATATTTGTGTCAATATTTTAAGATATAATGTTTTTTATTAAATATGAGAGTTATTTTTATTTTAAAGAGACTTTATTATGAGGCATTTTCCTTGATTTTTCTGACGACTTAGTAAGAAGAGATAATGGAAATCAGAGAAGTAGGAGCATAGAGGAAATTCTAATGCCTTTATGTATACTATTTGCTCCTTATTCCCTCTCTTATATTCCAAGAGGTTATGGTTTCTTTAGATTTGCAAGTATTTCTTTAAAAAAACATAACTGAGTTTCGTGTAGGATATATGTCTGTAGAAGAGTGTATCTATAGTGTAAAAAATAAAGGTTCCTCTCCCCAATCATTGTCTAATAAATGGTTAGAATTTTCCTCTATGGTACCCATCCAATCATTCAACAAAACATGTATAAAACACATTCTATCTTGCATATGCTGTTACAGATGTAGGATAAAGAGGAAACACAAACTAAGCAATGGCTGTCACTCATATCATAGACAGTAAAAAAGGACTACAAATATGTGAACATGGAGTATTTCAGACAGATGTGAACAGCAATGCAAAGGCAATGGTGTAGAAACCAGGGTGGGCGATTTGAGAAAGTGAAGTCCACTGTAGTTAGAATGTAACATAAAGCCAAACTTTGTGGGCACTACCTGGCTCAATTGATACTTTTGCATTTGGTTGTGCATATAAGAGAGACTGTTTACTCCCTTGTTCCTGAAGTCAAATGTGGCAGTCACCTTCATGTTTTCATTAGGGTTTAGGAAAAACTACCTCAGTACATCTTCCAATGGCATCTAATTTTCTGGTCTCTATATTCTATATTAGATATAATGTGGATGAGGGAAAAAGCAAAGCATTTTTTAATTTCTTTGAGGACTTTTTTTGTGGATGAGACAGTCATATATGGCAATTGTAGCATGACATTAAAAATCCATTGACATTCACATCAATGACAAAGATTTACTAATACTCATTAATTTGATGAAAATGTCCAAATGCCTAGGATACACCTGGTGAGGCCAACTCACCCTCTCATGTCTGTGTAAACTTCACCTTCTTGTAGAAATTTTCCTGATTGAAGGGTCTATAAATGGTCACTGTTGCATATTGTCCACTACAACAAATAGTCCTGTTCCCACAGTACTTACGCATTACACAGTGACATATGGATTTGTCTATTTGCTTAATAACTGATTCTATCATGACATTGTATTGTCATGGAGACAGGGTCCATGGCTGTGTAGCCATTCCATATCATTGTATCAAACTTATTTCACATGCTATGTGAGATGTTAGTTGCCATTTACAGAGTGAGTGATTGAGTAACTAAGTGGCATAAAACTGGTATGTTTGTGAACACATGACAAAAGAAGGGAAGGAGGTAAAGGGAACAGTAGAAGAAAGTAATTTCCCCAGCAAAAGATTGTAACATGCAAACTCCCAGTGGAGAAAGAATAGTTCAACTCAACATAACCAGATGTCAACTTTGGTTTGGGGCACGAAATTTCAACTCACATAGAGGACACTAAGAGGGACCCAGGAAGGGGAAATAGTTAAGATCTCCCAGGTAAACTGGGAGTGGGTGTAGAAGAGAGAGGATGGGGTAGGGACCATGAGGGATCAAGATGGCTGAGTTGAGGGAGGGATAAGTGGGAGAACAATGAAAGAGATATCTTGATAGAGGGAGCCATGATGGGCAAGTGAGAAGCCTGGTGCTAGAGAAATTCCCAGGATTCCACAAGGATGGCCCCAGCTAAGACTCCTGGCAACAGTAGAGAGGTTGCCTGAACTGGCCTTCCCCTGTAATCAGGTTAGTGACTACCCTAATTGTTATCATAGACCCTACATCCAATATCGGATGGAAGCAGATGCAGTGATCCACAGCCACGCACTGGGCTGAGCTCCTGGAGAGCAACTGAAGAGAGGGAGGAGGGATCATATGAGCAAGGGGGGTTAAGAGCATGATGGGAAAAAAAAACACAGAGACAGCTGACCCAAGCTAGTGGGAGCTCAAGGACTCTGGACTGACAGCTGGGGAACTTGTTTGGGACTAAACTACTCCCTCTGAATGTGGGTGACATTTGTGAGGCTTGATCTGTTTGTGGGGCTCCTGGCAGTGTGACCAGGACTTATCCCAGGTGCATGAACTGACTTTTGGGAGCCCATTCCCTATGGTGGGACACCCTGCTTAACCTTGAGGCAGGGGGGAGGGGCTAGGCTTTGCCTCATCTTGGTATGCCAGACTATGTTGACTACCCAAGAGATTTAGTACCTTCTCTGAGGAGTGGATGGGGAATGGAATGAGGGAGAGCCAAGGGGAGAGGGGAGCAGAGGGAGGGGGAACAGGGGATGATATGTAAAATAAAAAAAAAACTTTTTAAATAATAAAAAAGAATACAAGTGGGGGAGCACTCCAATTCCTTAAAATAAATGATAAAAAGTAGGATATGACAATGAGTACTAGGGAGCAGGGACACCTTCAGATGGAAAGCAGGTGGACAATCTGCTTCCAGATAAAGAGAAATGAAGACACATCTGTCACCATCTTTGTTCTTTACTGTAACTTGACCTCTTTGTATCAACATTTAAGAATATGGACCTCCACAAACAATTATAGGCAAGAAAGATATGCTGAGAGCAGGACAAGATGTACAGGGAAGATCACACCAATTGGTTACCCAATACCAAATGGTCAGTCTTGAAAACGTATGTACAAGTTACAGACTGAGAAGATGGTATTTATGTATTTAGGAATATATATGTGACAACAATTAATAAAAAAGAAATCATGAGTTTGCAGGGAAGGGTATAGAGGAGAGCTTGGAAGGAGGAAAGGGGAAAGAAATGATGTCATTATATCATAATCTCAAAAAATAAAAGAAAAAAATTAGGAATATGGACCTTCAATTTTACAAATTGGTCTTTTTATCTAAGTTGTTCAATTACCAATAAAGACTCTGGAGTCAGATATTGGGGTGGAAACTTGATGGAGCAAAGCTGACTTTACCCTTTTTACCAGAGACCCAGCAAGCACATCTCTCCACACATCTCAGACCTAAGAAAACCATAAATCCCTGAGTCCCTTTCTACTCCTTCCTGTGCATCTCTCTATCCTCCTCTCTATCCAGCTTCCTGTGTCCTCCATACTCTCTATGGCTAATTATTGTTAACTAGTCACTGGCTCTGCCCTGATCCAGGGTTAATTTTATTAACACACTCTCCAAGTTTCATGGTGTGATCAAACATCCTGTAACAACAAATATACACAAATAAGAAATTTCAGCAACTAAGGGCAGATATAAGACATAAGAAAAGAAGAATGGACTTTATTCACTTGAAATAATTTATTTTTCTTGTGATCTCTAAAGATAAATCAGTATTTCATGAAAAGGAATGGTTTTGCCTATTAACGACACTAGTATGGATTTTAAGTGATTGTAAACCAAAGCAGGAAATACGGCTATCTTAATTTAAGGACATATTTGACAAATCCAGGCACATTTGCCAAATTTTTCATTTAGGACTTTGGAAGGGATTAGGCCTTTATATGTAGTTCTGAGAATCTACTGTTGGAAACAACCAAGGAGAAATAAGAGGGAGACTGAATTTCCTAATGTGGCTTGGAAGAAACATTCAGAGTTGAGTGTAAAGTAGTAAATACTTCAAACTTCAGTTTGTTTATCTGGTGACAATCATTCTCAGTTCATTCTTCTTGTGCATATTTTAGCACAGTAATGAACTACATATTTAAATCCAGGACACTATAATGCTCTGAGAAATAGTCACCTTCAGTAATTTTTGGAAAGGCTGTAATTTATGTAAACTGATACTAGGAATAATTATGTTAGTTGATAAGTATTATAAATAATAACCATTGGAACCCTTTACCAACTGACAACTAGGGTAGCAAATGTTCATAGTACAGTTTCTTAGGTCAGAAGAGGGAGTCTTTTTAAAAAAAAAAATCAAATCATCTCACGAAAGCCTAGTAAGTTCTCTTCTTTTTGGTAGGGAAAGGTGATCTTATCTGTGTCTTTTCTCAGACGATGGTCCTTTTGTAAAATCCATCACTTAAAAAATTCTCTTTTGTTTTATTCTTGGTTTAGATTGTTATTTATGAAGCATCTTTGCTATTGAAGGACAATTAATGAACTTCTCCTTCGGCAATATTTTATGCATTCCAGATTAGACATATTCTTTTTGCAAAGGCCTTGTGTAGAAGTGATGGTGACTTTCATAGGTGCTAGGACATTTATTGTCTCCCAGATACATGGCTTACCATCTGGAAGACTTTTTCTGATGTTATGTATACAACAATGATGATGCAGATCTGAGACCCTTAAGTAGAGAGGTTTCATTAGGGACAGATGGAGTTTGCATGTAAATAGCTCCAGCCAAGAGTTAGAATACATTCATGTTAGACAAACCCTAGAGTGAGGATATAAACAAGGTGTGATGAACTCTATTAGAGAATGCAAGAGCTATAGCTGTTAAAAAATGGACTTTTCTCCCTTTGGGAAGTAAAGATGAAGGAGATTTGGAATATAAGTTACACCTGGGCAAGAGGGAGAAAATGGTAAGTAGAAGACTTATAGAGGAAAAAAGATTTCATCCATTTTGGGGCTCCAGGCTTCATGAAGAATATCCTCGGCAGTAATTACAGAATTTGGGGGAAGTTAGCTCACAGGACCACAGGCCAAACAAAAGACACTCCATTTCCACCTAATTCCCCCTTTACTCACCTCCTTTGTATTAATTTAGACTTTCTTCTATCTTTGAAATCATAACTGCTAGAATAATTTTGTGTTTTTCTTCTGCATTAATAGATATTGAATAACAAGTATAGAAAACAGTTATAATGAGTTTTTCCTAATCCTTATTTCTTTTTGAGTGTTAAAATGTCATTACAGCATTCTTACTCAGCAATCACTTAATAACAGTTAAACTGCACTTTAGAGAGCTGGCTTTCTAGGTTTTAAAAATCCATTTTCTTTCATGATTAGGTAGGTGAGGCATTTTCCCATATACACTTTTGGAAATTAAATCAAGATAAAGCAGTGGGGCTGCATGGGCAAACCATTTTATTAAGTGTTGTCAGCACAAATGCAAATGAACTTGAAGTGTTCAGGAACCTCACTTTATTATTCAACAAATTAAATGGTCAGATCAAGGCTACAGAGATGGCTCAGTTGGTAAAGAATTAGCTTCACAAGCTTGAAGACATGGGTTCAAACCCCCCAAAACATGCAAACTTGAAAGTAGAGAATTGATTCTGGAAAGTTGACCTCTAAATGTCATAAAGGCTTGTATACACACACACACACACACACACACACACACACACACACACAAACACACACACACACACAATTTAAAAATAGAATTAGACAATTTGAAATGCAGTGGAAATCCAATCTTATTCTTCTTGTAAAAAAGTGAGAATGTGTGGTGTTTTGAGAGACTTAAAATGTTTACAGCATATTCTTTTTATTTTCACCATAAGATTAAAATCATTAGTCAAAACAACTTGAACAAAAGGTAGACTAAGTAAGATAAAATGAACAGAATGCTTTTTCAAAGCAAAAAGGGAAACTTGCTACTAACAAAGCATTTTAGGCAAGGTTTAGTCAGCAACTGACAATTTGAACATTTAAGGATCAAGAGAAAAAGTCATCTGGATTTAATCAGCATAAATCTATAGCTAATATTAGCTTGTTAAAACACTCATGCTGATCTATTGTATAACAGCTCTACTGCAATGTAATTTCACTGCAATAATCCACCAAATGCCTATTCTATACTTTCATTCAAAACAAATAAGAAAATGGTTGAAGCAAGTGAGTGCTGAAAATAAGAAAATACCAACTAATTAGTTTCTCATCTTGTTGGTATAACTGATAAAGTAATTATAATAATATTGTTTATGATTCTGAATTTCATAGTTTACATTAATAATACATAATAGTTAATAATGCCATAAATATTTATTCTACATTTAATAAAAAGGAAGTTGATATTCTTAAGTTAGAAGCAATTGTAATGTTTTAGAAAAAGCAATTACAGTATTAGATGTAGTTGGAGTTTTCTCCAGTCCCGCTCAGACCTGCAGCCACTCAGACCCAAATAAACACAGACGCTTATATTATTTAAACTGTTTGGCCTAATGGCTCAAGCTTCTTGTTATCTAGTTCTTATATCTTAAATTAACCCATGTCTATTAATCTATAAGTTGCCACGTGGCTTGTGGCTTACCAGTACCTTACATCTTGCTTCTTTTTTTTTTTTTTTTTTTGGTTTTTCGAGACAGGGTTTCTCTGTGTAGCTTTGCGCCTTTCCTGGATCTTGCTCTGTAGACCAGGCTGGCCTTGAACTCACAAAGATCCACCTGCCTCTGCCTCCCGAGTGCTGGGATTAAAGGCATGTGCCACCACCGCCCGGCTACATCTTGCTTCTTATGGCGGCAACGGCTGACAGAGTCTCCTGACTCAGCCTTCCACCTCCCAAAATTTTTCTCTCTCCTTATCCCACATACACTATACTTCCTGCCTGGCTACTGGCCAATCAGCCTTTTATTTATCAATCAATCAGAGCACCACATTCACAGTATCCCCAGCAATTAGAAGAAAAAATATAATACAACCACAATAATAAGTCATGAGAAACCAACCATGTCACTAGTGAGCTTGGATTATGAAGACCACCTGACAGTCTTATACACAGTTTATTTTCATTGTGCACATTTATAATAATATATCACTTCCCTAAAATACAGGAATTTGAAGTGAACTTAAAAACAGAAATTATGGGTTGGAAGAGATGGCTTGTGGTTCATAACACTTGCTATTCTTGTAAAGAAGGAGTGTTCAGATCTTACACCTCACATCTGGTGACTCACAGCCACTTGTAACTATAGCTCCTAGGATATGATGCCATTTTCAGAAGTTCTGCCCCTATGTGCATACACAACGTCACACACAGAAAATTTAAAAGTTCTTTAAAAAGAAATTGTTTTGGTGAAGAAAATCAATTGATGATAATATATTTAATATTTATTAATATATATTTATTTATATTTATTTAATATATAATATATTTAATAATATATAAACTTATATATAGTATGGTTCTAAATATCTCTAAAGATTGCTCATTATTTTATTCTGTCATAAACAGTTTAAAATCAGAAAAAATATGAATTATAAGGAAATTAGTTAATTTGAAAGTGGTGTGATTTTTAAGTCACATTTCTGAATTGTCATGGCAGGATCAAGGGACAACACTTTTGTACGTATGTGCGTGTGAGGGGGCTCATACACATGTTATATGAGTCTATACTCAAATGTATGTACACATAGAAGCCAGATGTTATTTCTCAGGCACTGTCCACCTTGTTTTTTGAGACACCTCTCTCACTGATCTACAGCTCTCTTGTTAAGCTAAGTTAGTTGGCCAGCAAATCCCAGATATCCTCTTGCCTCACTTTTTCCAGTTTAGGGTTTTTAATCATACACCAGTATTCATACTTTTTACCTGAGTTCTGAAGACTGAACTCAGAACCTCATATTTGTGTGCTTATCTGCGATCTTTGTGTTTGGGTAGAAAGCACTTCACCCCCTAAGATGTCTCCCCAGATCATTTATTACAATCCTTATTTTCAGAAATCAAAAGAGCTCTAGGGAAATCTCGAGCTCAGCTGACATATGAAACCCAACCACTTTAGATATGCAAAGAAATCTGCAGAAAAAAACTGACATTCTCCACCCTTCTTGAGAGACAATGGAGTGGTTTTATTTCAATGTCCAGAAGTCCAAACCTTTCCTTTCAGTCAGAATCTGTGAGACCTCTCTGACAATCAGTCATGGAAAGAGAAAAACATGAACAAGTTATGAACTCTAAGTGGACCAGCAGGGTGGAGGTGAGTGCCACACAGAGAACAGTCCTGATGAAAAGAGGTCATTCATCTATGACTGTGACACAGGTAGGGCAATGATGAGTCTGCAAAAAGGCCTTAAGACCTGAAACAGGAGCAGATTGATGAAGCAGGAGGCTCTCAGATAAGTAGATGGCAGCAGCAGCTGAGGAGGATTTTTTTTCAGGGCAACAGAGGCGTGCTAATTGGAGTCAGTGGGCTGTAAAACCAAATAATTTTTTAAAGGAGGTAATAATGAAGACTCTTCATATGCTACTTTATCAACGTCTTGTCAGAGGATAATTGTGCCCAGTAGCAATGTTGAGTCGATCTACCTATAATCAGGAATGTTTCTGGAAATACTGTAAACTCAATTATATTTATATGGCATCCAGAGGAAATGCACTGAAAGAGACACTATTTTATACTGGTTTACTTTTGCTTAACACAATATTAAACCTGAAAGGGACAGAGTTTATTTCTCCATGAATGCATTACAAAAATTGGAAAATACAAGCATTGGTGGGGAATATTTAAATGAGAATTTATGAAGATTTAAACCTATGCTGAGTTGAGGTCTTGTGAATTTTTTTCCCAGCAAATTGATATTCTGGAAACCTTCATTTTTGTTTCTGTGTGGTGACAGTTTTGTTCTTGAAGTGACATTGGTTTATGAACTAAAATAGAAGGCAAGTCAGGTATCAGGTGCTAACAAATAAGGATAAAACATGAAATAGGACAGACATGTGTCTCTCTGTCACCTCTGCTATATTAGGTAGAAATGGAAGTAATACAAAGATACATAATGACAGAGACTGGCCAGAGAACATGCTCTTCTCTACCTATCTGCACTGGCACAAGTCTTTTAATGACAGCCATGGGATTAATTGTTATTCCACAGATAACAGTGACATATAAAATGTTCACATTACAGAGTAATACTAAGCTATCCAAAGTGGGAAGCTGCCCACACAGGTGCACACTAGATGATTTTCAACATTATGATTAACAAAAAGGAACCAAGAACAGAACATGATGGCTTATGTGTCCCTACTAATATAGATGCATAATGTAAACACAAATAATCTGTGATAGAAAATATTATGAAAAGTATTTGCTGCAAGTGACTTGCTAATGAAAAAGTGGTCTTGCTTGGGAATGGGATGGTCCCATAGCTTGATAACAGAATGTATTGTACTGAAGTATGCACTCATCAAAACCCATCAAATTGTGTTTGTCCCATGTAAGCTCTACCTTCCTCACAACAAAGGAACCATGAACGAATTTTGAACTTGTATCTCACCTTCTTCTTGCAGTCATCTAGATTCAGAAAACTTCATTTGATTTTTATATGCAAGCATGTGTCTACAGAATTAGACAAATACACTGAAAATTCTATTTAAACACATTAACTAATAAGCAGAGGAAGGTAACTATAAACAGATGTGTTTATACATACCTATTATTGTTCTATTACATATTCTCTCTTTCTCTCTGTCTCTCTGTCTATCTCTGTGTGTGTGTGTTCCAAAACTATACCTTGAGTAATTTTAGAGCCATTGGCAACACTTTAACATTGAGTAAACTTAGTACTCATGTCTTTATTTATAGATATTACTTAGGAGTAAAAAGAATTATCAATATTTTAGGCAAAAGGTGAAACAAAGTTTGAAGCAGGGCATTCAAAGTGCAAGTATTTTGATTTGTTATGTTTTCTCAGTGATGGGATCACACACAATACCTTGAGTATTTTGGGCAGATATGCTAACGGTGAGTCACTTCCCCAGCCTTGGGGAAGCATTTTATGTACAAGAAATTAAGGAAATACCTGAAAAGTGATGGAAGATTGTTGAAAGGTTGGAGGAATCAGTTTTAAAGAGCCCTGTCTGTCTCAAAGTCTGAAGTAACAAAAGGTAAAATACCTCCAATATAATTTTATAGATCATTGAAAAATATCCCAAATTTGTACTCAAATGTGAATTTGTACAGATAGTACAGCGCACACAAACACACACACACACACACACACACACACACACACACACACACACACGACTGTCTCAAAGCACAATACCAACTGAAAAACAATGGAATGATGGAGTCAAATAATTATTAAAAAATGGGTGAAGATTCGGTAAGTTTGTCATACTCCTATAAAATCATGTTATTGGTGCCCAAGTTACCTATTACACATAGGGGTATATAAGAATATCCAGCTGAAAAAAGATATAGCTATGCAATATTGTGAAAAATAAAGTTTGTGTTAGGGTGCACCAAGGATACATCACTCCTGATATTCCTCCTAAAGTGTACCAATGAATAACAGCTACAGCTGAAATAAAAGAATTCTACACAATACCTGCCCTGTATGGTTCAGAACTGCCAAGATTAAAAATTATATTAACAGGGGTCTAGGGAGCTGGCTCAACTGATAAAGTACTTGCAGGGCGAGCGTGAAGAACCAATTTCAATTCCCAGCACGCTTTTTAAAAGCCAGCTGTGTTAAGGGACACCTATAGTCCTAGTACTGGAGACTTGGAGACAGAAGAATCTCTGGGGCTTGGTGGCTAGTCAGTCTAGTTGAAGTGACAAGGTCCTGATTAGATGAAAAGCTATCTCAAAATATAAGGCAAAAAACAGTAAGGAAAAACAATAGTACTCGATGTTGAGCCCTGGCATAAACATACATACATACATACACACACACACACACACACACACACACACACACACACACAAACACACACACACATACACTAATGGAAAAAAAAAACAAATCTGTGGAAGACTCTGTATTAGATGCTGGGCTAAGTAGCCACTAAAAACATAAATTTGGGGAAATGAAATTGAAATATGCACCATAGAGTTTTATATGACTCCGACAGAATTTCTCTGTAGAGGCCTGATGCTTTAGTCATTGTAGAAGTAAATACTTTAAGCTTCATGGGCCATAGGTTCTCTTCTGTAATCATATAACTGGAATTGAAACAAGAAAGCTATGCCATGAAGACAATTCATGGCAGTCCTGACTGACATAAAAATGAATATGTCCTGTTTTTTTCCTTCTGTTCATTTCCCCCCTAGCTTCTCTATTTTTATTGTGCATAGTTCTTTTTATCCTCTTTTGGCACATAGATCATGTTCTTAAATAGATTTCACTTGTTCTACAGAATTAAGTCAGAGTTAAGTTCTCAAATAACAGTATTGTGTATAAAGTGAGTAAAGCTTTCTCAGGGCTTCCCTCCCTCCCTTATGGCTCCCATTCATTTTCTATATCCAGATGATTTAATCATACAACACATTGTTATTGATATCTTAAAGAGATATGAGAAGAAAAATGTTGTTAAAGCTGGGTGTAGTGGTGTATTTTGCAATAATCCTGATGCTTGGGAAATGGAAGTGGGTGAATCCCTGGGACTCACTGGTCATCTCTCACCTAGTTGCTGAGCTCCAGTGTGGAAGATTGACTCAAAAGTCTGAGAAAAGATGCTTCAGGGAATCCTTTGACCCCACATGTAAGTACACATGTTCAACAGCACCTACACACACCAATGCACCTGCAAAGGCATCTAATACAGCTACATATATAGTGAATAAATAAACAAAGATAAAATTTGTTGTTTTATCATCTGTTCTGTCACTGAAATTATTCTTCCTTTTAATAAATATAGATTTCCAACATTTATAAATTTTCCTCCCACATAAAGAACTTCAGCATTATAGCCTGGCAGTTCCATGTATGACATGGATTCTTTCAACTTCTGTTTGTCAAGGACTCTATGTCTCCTTTATGTTTGAAGGATGGTTCACTGTAAGCAGAATTCAAGGAGGCTGTTGTCATCTTTCATCCCTTTCCATTCTTTTCTTCTTTGCATGACAAGTCTGCTATATGATTTTCCTCCTCCACCTGCAGATGAAATGTTTATCCCGAGCCCACTGGCTCCTTTCATTGATTTAGTTTGCCCTTGGTTTTCTTCTGGTTAAATACCAGATATCTGAGTGTGATTTTATTTGTCTTCATATTATTTTGTCTGTTGATCTTTTTAGAGGTTGTATACATTCTGCCATTGTCCTCCCAGCTTTAAGAATTGCATTTTGTTGTGTGTCACAGGTTCTGAGAGGTTCTTGGCTATTATTGTTACAAATATATTTCAATGATATTCTGTCACTGTGGATTTTTAATTATGCACATTGCGTCCTTTTCACATTTTAGAGGTTCTGCTCTAAGTTTCCTTGTTCATTTTGGTCTCTGTCTCTTTCAATTTGGGAGGTATCTATTGATTGAATTTTAACCTCAACACTCTTCTCAGCCGAGTTCTTCCTTATGTTCTCTACTTATATTTCTACCATTTTTTTAATATCCACTTCTGTCTTAGTTAGGGTTTACTTTTGCTGTGAAGAGACACCATGACCACAGCAGCTCTTATAAAGAAAACATTTCATTGAGGGTGACTTCCTTACAGTTTCAGAGGTTCACTCCATTATGATCATGAAGGGGGGCATGGGAGCATGAAGCCACACATTGTGCTGGAGCTGAGAGTGCCACATCTTGCAGGCAACAGGAAGTTGACTGACTGTCACACTGAGGAAAGCTTGAGAAAAAGAAACTTCAAAGCCCACTCCCACAGTGATGCACTTCCTCCAACTTTGCCATACCTCCTAAAGATGCCCCTCCCTTTGGGAGCCATTTTCTTTCAAATCACTACAACTTCTTACACTATGTATCTAATTTGTATTATAAGAAACTTGGATGTAATCATCTTAACAGTTTTGTATCCTGTATCTGATTTCAACATCTCTGCCACAGTGATACTTGCTTCTTCTTCTATGATATTTTGTCCAGGTGTTGGGTGTCATATGCCTTCTACATTTTGTTAAAAGCCAGTCATGTTGCATAGGTGATAGAAACTGGTGCATATGTTGGTAGTATGGGAACACACATTTAATTACATAGGAATTGTGCTATGTTCAAAGTTTGCTAAACCTGTGGGTACCATGAGCTTTCATTTACCTAATGTCTTCATTGTTTTTTAGTTTTCCTGCTGTCTTCAGGCATACTTAAGAAACCCTTGAATAAGTACTCTTTTCTTGAAACTTGTTATTTGTAGTGCACTAATATACTATAGTCCTTATTATCTATAGTCCTATTGGTGTTTTAATGAAATATGATCTGATTGTTAAAACCCACACTTTCACTGGACCTGTGTCTAGAACTATGGTCTCCATAGCATTTCCCTTCTGGTATCTTAGTTTAGAGGGGCAACAGTTAAGGGGAATGTCCTTCCATCCCACAAGATTAGAATGAGACCTAATGTGGAATCTTTGTTTCACAAGAATAGTCGGCCATTGGATGTTACATGGAGGAAAGAATTGAGTATTACTCTGTGTTACTATTCCTTACATTTCATAAAAAAAAAAAAAAAACTAGGGACTTATTTTTGGCTTTACATTGGGAATGTGGAAGGATGGTTAGAAGTTGAACTGTAAATTGTAAGAACATCTCTAAAACATGGGCCCAGAAGTTTCCATCTCTCTTATGAGTTCATACACAGTCTCCATTGTCTAGAGACTTATCTTTTGGAGTTCCTGTATAGCCCTTTGGTTGCAATTGACATATATGTATGTCAAATATATATATATATGTATGTCAAATATATATATATATATATATATATATATATATATATATATATATATATATATATATATATTTCCCTGGGCATTGCCTTGCTAAGTCTTGTATTTGTTTTCTACTGTAATGATTTCCCCCTTTATAGGTGCTCTTCACTACAGCTTTGTCCTAAGTATTTCTGGAATCAGCTTTATGGGACACAGAGGAATAAAAGTGAATTAGTATACAGACTTTTCAGAGGTGTCCACCTGGCAGGCTATTCCATTGTTCACAGGGTATGCAGGTTGTGATAACTTCTCAGCTACTTGCAAGGGATTTTCTTTTGTACCATGAAAAAGTGTAGTTTATTCAGGGTAAAGTTAATGATCAAAGAAATACATACATGCTTTGTTATTGATCTCTGTGTGAAGGTTTAAAGTAGCTGAAGTTGCTTTCTGGAAAGTTCCACAAAGCAGAAAGCCACATCTTTGAGTTAATACCACCTGTTTCTCAGTGAAGAAATGTGAAGAAAATTGCAGACATGAAAATATTTGGAGTTGTGTTTAATGTAAAATTGTGGACATGGTTATTGAATATCCACTCACAGTATTAAGCAGGTTCAAAAGAGAGGATACACACAGACATATTATATATATATATGTACACATATATACAGATATACACATATATGTGTATGTATGCATTATATATATAGTAATTATATATTACAATTAGATATTATGTGCCTGTGCTCAGGAAAAAACTTTACACTGATGATACTGACTCACAAAGTATTACATACAAGGTGCTAAGAACATGATACCTTCTTGGGTGAGTGGTAATGATTGGGTAAAGGAGATGTAGTTTCCTTAATAATTTTAAAGACAAGGCTTAGGGAAGTTTTCTTTCACTGTCTCAGAAGCCAGCGATAAAGGCAAATAAGGAGTTATTTTTTAATCATTAATGTATTTTAATGCCCTCCCAAAGGCTGAAAAGAACAGCACAGAAGTTTTTGAAATATATTTGTAAAGTTTTCTGATGCTTTTTTCATTAAGAAATAAAGATATGTTTCTCTTCTTGAAACTATGCCTTCTTCTGTGACCATTTCCACCAACAGACATTTCTATACAAAATTTTATGCTGTCACTTGGGAAGTGAAATAACAAAAATTGAGGAAGTTTTGGACTTTTTATCTGGGCGGTACACCCCTGAACTCTCTTGAAGGTATATAAATACCATGGCAATTCAGGGGCTGTGAACCTGGGAGGAAGTTGAAACTAGGGCACACATGCACACACACACACACACACACACACACACACACACACACACATACACTACACATACTACACACATATATGTACACACACAAACTCACACATACACACACATATGCATGCATGCATAAACACATACACTTATGCACACACACACTCACAGACACAAGCACACAGTTACACACATTCCTGGTTAGGTCAGATGTTCCATTTACCTTCTATTCTAAATGTATTCACATTCTGATTGTATTGAGGTCTCAGAGAACTCAAAGCAGAATGACCACCTGAGACCATCATGTCTGACAAACCTAGGAGAGGGTGATTTTTAAAATGATGATGTCTCTCCTTTTAAATAAATTCTATTGCATTACAATAGAAAACTAAATCAAACGTGTGTTTCTTCTTATGTTTCTGTGTTTAATAAGAAAATTTGTATTGATGCATTGCTGCTACACATATGCAAGTTCTGTAATGAATGCAAAGTATAAATCATTTGGTTATACAATAGCAATAAAGTTTTTCTAGAAAAACAAAGTCATAGGATGTATGTAAAAGGTAAAAAGATTTGTTTTAAGCGATTTATATATATATATATATATATTTATATATATATATATATATGGTTGGCAAGTCTAACCTCTGATTGTGGGACCAGTAGGCTGGATAGCTAGGGAAGAGACGTAGCTTGTGTTTTAAAGCAGTCTCTTAGTGAAGAACAAAGAACAGACAAAGGCGATCTGGTCTAGGTATCTTCTTTTGCTATTTTCACCAGTCAGTTCTCTTACTAATCAAATGAAAGACTCCATTACTACCATCTTTTGTATCAATATTCACTGATAAGAAGACAATCCACTAATTCTAAATACATTGGTTTAAATGGAAGTATTCAAATCACCTCCCCAGAGAAACCTTTGCCTAAATGTTTGGGTAAGTGGCTTGGCCATATTGGACACATGAAGGTAACCATCACTTCATCTAAATAAAGATACAATATATTGTCTTTTGATACAGGGTGACATTTCTTCATCAATCCTAAAGCTGAAGCAAAATTGATATTTCTATGCATTCTTTTTATCATGCATGCCATTATTCAATAACATGATTTAGAAAGAAGCCATTGACTTCAATTATAAGGGAATGATATGCCCCAAACAGAGTATGTCATACAACGAACATAATTGAATGAGAACATTTGCATTATTGCTTGTAGTTCTGCCAAGTACAGGGAAAGAAACAGATAAGAACAGGAATGGTTCCTTGTGGGCACTCTGATCCACATTTGGAAATACTTACAAAGAGAAATTATGTTGTTCCTTTGTGTATAAACTTGAAACTGGGACAGGAAAGGCAAAAATGCAGTCCTTTTGAAACTCTGTTTCCAATATGCTGGTGACTCTTATTAATTAATCTACTTAGTTGACAGTTAAAGTGCTTAGATACTCTCTCATCTCCATATTGCTGGCAGCCACTAGCCACATCTATGATTTGATATTCAAAGGCAAACTGCACATGTATTTGGTAATTCCATAGCCATTAAATATGCAGTCAGGATTTCTGCAATGTGTCACGTACTGAGCCTGTCAATATACACAACCAAAATTTCACAAACTTTTAATAAATTTTCTTAGCTAAATTCATACATGTTTGCTCATTCAACAAAAGAATCAATAGTAAATAAACTATTTGTCAGATACCAATTTTTTGACTCTTAAGACTACTCCAAACCCATTTTCTGACTTCTGGATAAAGACTTTTGAAATTATCTGTTTTTTGGAATTATATGGTGCCTGCTGTCAGTTTCCACCTCCATTTTCCAAAACTACAATTATGCAATATATTATTTACATAATATAATAATATTTTTATTTATCTATTTTTTATTCATCCATCCATCAATTTCTTTTTCCTAGAAAGATTTTTTAGGTGAAAATTGCTTAAATCCTCAATGAAGGTGACGCCAGACTGAAGAGTATTCACCAAACTGGCAGATTAAAGGAGGGTATGTGTGTTGAAAAGCCTGTGTGAAGGGTCACTGAGAGAGCAAAGCTTGGAATGTTGTTTGTTTTCACCAGAATGCATTTACTTGGAATGAAATACAGAATCAGGCACAGAGCTGGGTTATAGATGAATAACATGTTGAGGTGTTTGTACCCATGCTTTCAAGGGATCAGTATTTTCCACCTCCATTCTGAGCTAGTCTTCTTGCTTTGTGTTATCATTGATGAAGAGGTACATAAGAAATAGAATGAGATTAAAATGCTCGTTACTTGCATGCATTAGAGTGTGATTCTGAGGGTAAGTTCAGCATGTCTCTGGTAGGATCTGGGATTTTGTGAAGTATGTTGATTTTAAAATCAATAATCCCAGCAAACACACACACACACACACACTCGCACACTTACACACAATTTCCAAGACTGCTCAGTTACTTTTAACATCCAATAAAAGAAAATTATTAAGATTTTCATTATTTTAATAAATGTGAATTTGAAAGTATAACATAATTCTTTTAGTGAAGTAAGTTTTGTTTCCTGTCAAGTATCTTTAGCATCTTTTCATTTCTTTCTCTTGACTTTGTGATCTGTTAGGACTTACTTCTAAAGAGGGCACAGGATGAATTGTGTATGCTTTCTACAAACTACTTAGCGATTTCTGGGTAGTGTAAATGTCACCACTTGAGGGCATCCTGTCATTATGTTCTGTAACCATCCCAGCCTTCTAAATCTACTTCAAACCAGGCTTTCTGGCAGGAGGGACCAAGAATAACAAAACAAAACGTCTTTGCTGAAAATGCTGCGGCCATGTAGAAAATGATAATTTACCAGGCTAAACTGGCATTTCCTGGTGTTCCAGGTCATTGAAGTCTATATTTCAGGGAAGACTAAGTCAATAGAAGAACAGGACAGGGCACACACAGAAGATGATGGGATCTTCTTGGTCTGAGTTTCTGACCAAAATAGGAACTCAGACACAGTAAGCTCTCTCCAAGCTGAAATATTTGGGCCCATCAAAAGAGAAAATACTTAGGAAACTTTCTTTGAGACTCTGGGAAGAAGCTGGAAAATATTCCAAAGTAGCTTCCCTTCATGTGAATGTGGCAAGAAATTAGCTTCGCTTCTGTTGGATTTGACCCTATCAGTTATGGGGAAGATCTAGAAATGGCATATCTGAGTGAAAACTTTTGACTGATATCATGATTTTTTTGTTTTATGTTTGTTTCAGATTTCAACAAAATTGATCAAACACCTTAACCATGCATAAATATGTTTGAAAACTTATAACTATTGTTTGAATTCAATAAAACATTCTCAAACATTAAATAGCAAGTAAAAAATAATAATTTCCTATCAGGTAAATTCATTGTTCCATAGAAATAATCTGTGCTTGCAGAAAAAAATATTAACAAATAAATTCTAAGGAAAGTAGATTGTTGTGTCTGACAGAAAAGAGAGTATGGTTGAAATCAGGGTAGAACTCATAAAGTATATTAAAAGGTGTTAAATTTCATTAAATTAGATGGTTTTATTGATCAAGCATAATCTATAATTTTTGGAGCTCACAATACCTATAAAAAGAACTGTAAATTTGTAGTTTATGCTATTGTCTTAACTGATTTAATATCCTATGATGCAAGTGACTAGTAAAGCTTTGTTGTATCTCAAATCACCTTTCCCTTCATTGATGGTGGTAGACATTGGATAGAAAAGTCTCCTTATGAATGAATTATTAATGACTAACCTATGCCTCTTGTTTGAAGAAACTTATCTCTTTTTTTTCTATTACATTCATTTAATATTCTGAATATATTGTAAAGGAGAAGGGATATAGTTATAAAAAGGAAGCATACCTCAGAAGTAATCTTAAGTCAATTATCCCCACATTTAATTCAAGATAGAGCATTTACATGAGCAAGGCTAATTCTACTCACAGAGCAGCTGATTAGTCCTAGAAAATTTGCTTGAAAATCATTTACACAGCTTTAAATGAAGCAATCCTAAGTGTTAGAATCTTAATCTCATGGCTTAATTTTTAGGACCAATGAGTATTGTTAGGCTGTCACCAGCCACAGTAGGTCACCGGAGAAGCAAGGCATGTTCCTGGGCTTTGGGTTATAGTCAGTATTCTCACTGCCATGATTCCTCTAGTAGTAAATTATGTTGTTAGAGATGAATAATCAATTCTGCCCATCAGGAACATTTGTCAGAGCCTTTCTCAGAAGATTGGTTTGGCTTTCTATTCAGTATGGTCTTCACACAGAAGCACATTGGCCCCTACATGCTCACATATACAGACATACACACTCCATACTCCCAAGGGAAGAACATGACTATGATGGGTTATATAAATTAAAATGTTTTGATTTGACCTACTATGATAGCTTTAGGATATACAAAAGCTGTAGAGGTAGCAGGCCAATTCTATCTATCTATCTATCTATCTATCTATCTATCTATCTATCTATCTATCATCTATCATCTACCTATCCCCATCAAGGAGTGTAAAGTCATTTACGGTACACAAAGTATTGAAGGGAAAGAAACAAAATCAGGAAAGAAAGGTGCTGAGTTTTGTTTTTAGTGAAATACAAGTGCATCCTTTGTATGTGATGTACAGGGGAGCAGTACCAAAATTTATCTACCTGAGAGGAAATGAAAACTATTTCCAAACAGATTTTAAAAGTAAGAGGAAAAACAGGCAAAGGGCATCATTACTATGAAATTTCCCATCAGCCTATAAACAGAGGGTAAAAGCCACTGATAGCACAGCTAAATTCTTTTTCATCTATGCGACAAGCTGCTTCATTCTGTGAAATGGAGTGAAATGAATGCCATGGCCTTTTTAAGTGGCACGAGGGATCTATTTATTGTGAGAAGTGATTTGCTGAATAACCATAAAATGCACAGACAGTTCTGGAAGTCAGCTAACAGCTTTGATGTGGAGGTCCCCAGAAACCACATCTTACTAATATCTATTCTGCCTGCAATAGGCTCCCCTCACTCATCATCACTGGCCAATGTGTCTGCCCATTTGAATGAAAATCTCACAGCTTAAAACAGTGACATTGAAAATGGTAAGAACTAAGTCTCAAGTATTATAAAAATGAGGAACATAGCAATTTCCATTCAGTGACCATTATCTCCTTGTAAAAGAGAAGGGAGGATGTATTTCAGATTTTTCTATTAGTACATCTCAGCACAGGCTCTCAGTGTATACGACAAGACATGAATGTGCTATGAGCAGCTTCATGATGGTCGGTACACATGTGATGCGCAGAATGGATGGGAATATTAATTGGCACTTGAAATTGAATCTATAATGCAACTTTTGACATTTATAAAATTCAACAATGCAATTCTATGAAATTTTACTTTACTCTGTTACACTAAAAAAAAAAAAATCAAGCTAACTCTAGAGTCTGCTTTTATCCACTATGATATATTTTCTTTACTCTCATAGAAAATGCTTAAATCAGCATGTATTTCCTGTGCAAAAAGCTATTGTACAATGTAAAATGTAGCATCTACCTTGATATCACATAATGTAAAATTTAAATATAGATAAGGAGAAGAAGCTATGCATATAGTCAAAGATATAAAGAAATATAAAGTTATTCCTTTATTAGGCAATTTTACTTATTAAGAAATAGAAGAGTAGTAAGAATGTCACTAAAAGGGACAAGGTCAGTTTTGCCTTCTTTTGATTCAGTTGTTATTCAGTCCATTACATGTTTTCTGTGGTCATACATACAGTGATGATTTGAGGATTGTTAGGAAACACATTCCAGGATTGAGGAAATTTCTGTGGCATACCAGAGTAGAGAAAATCAGGAAAGAGCAGAAAACATAATTTAGAAGAGGGTAGTAACATGGCAAGATGAAATATTTTTCCTTGAATATGTGCGATGCTCACGAAAGTTAGTTGTCATGCACTGAATACTGAGATACTCACCTTTTATAACATTATACAGATAAACATCTTTGTTTCTTTGCAAGCAGATGTTTGATGACTGAGCTCTGATACAAATGGTGGACATCCAATTCTAGTAGCAAAATGGTCCACTTGTCTTGAATAAATACCCCATTAAAACCAATGAACTGTTAAAAAATAAAATATTTTCTAAATCTTATTTATTGCATTACTGAGCAAACATGATGGAAAAAAAAATATCATCAGAATTCCAGAGTGGAGCAAAAGTAGAAACCCTGGGGAACAAGCAATCTCCACAGGCAGCTAGGGGTTCTAATAGCAGGTGTTAGCATCAACACAGAAGTCCCACAGCACTGTGTCTGCATCTCCCTAAACTGCAGACAAGGAGAACTTAGCTACTGCATGCATGTCAGTCCTACCCATCTAAGAAATGCTTCTGAGCATTGTTAGTTACATAACCTCAAACATGGAGCAATCTTGTACCCACAAACAGAGAACTTGGCTTTCAAATGGCTCTAAACCTAGAAGATACCTCTTTTACTTGTGACCCTTTTCATAATCAGCAGTGGAAATTATTTTGAAAGCATCCCTGAGATGGCAGGTGATTAGTTATTATTATGTATTTATTAAATAAGTATTATGGAGTAAACAGAATCTTGTGAATTGTTGATTTAAAAATAATAGATGAAAAAATTCAAGAAATTACATTTAGCCATAGGGTGGTGGTGTACGCCTTTAATCCCAGCACTCGGGAAGCAGAGCCAGGCAGATGTCTGCGAGTGCGAGGACAGCCTGGACAGCTACAGAGCAAGATCCAGGACAGGAACCAAAACTACACAGAGAAACCTTGTCTTGAAAAACGAAAACAAAACAAAAGAAAAAAAAAGAAATTGCATTTAAACATCAGCTCGTTGCACTGGAAATACATGCTGATTCAAGCATTTTCTATGAGAGTAAAGAAAATATGGCATAGCAGTTAAAAAAAGACTCTAGAGTTAGTCTGTCTAGATGGTACTGAAATCTTTAATTTGCAAATATTCCATGGGAAAGAGATCATCTGATCTTCTCATCTTAAGTTCATGGCTAAGATTCTATAACAGATGATTGATTCCCAAGACCCAACCAGACAAGGAGAGGCAGGCCTATAATCCTAGCACTTGAGAGGCTAAGGCGGGAAAATTGCTATAAGTTTGAGGACAACTTGAGCTACATGTGCTCTCGACGAGAGAGAGAGAGAGAGAGAGAGAGAGAGAGAGAGAGAGAGAGAGAGAGAGAGAGAGAGAGAATAAAAACAGAAAAACTCAATTATTTATCAAGTCTCTCATGACACAGGAGTTTCATGGAAAAATGAAGACCAGAGTGGGAAATTAAACCTGGGTCTCTTAGGCTGGATTAGATGAAGAAGTAGATGTTTGTGAGTAGATACATGTGCATGGTTCATCTCTTCAAACTTTCCTTTATGTTCTTGTGACTTCAGAGATGAGACTGATCCTTTCCTCTAGGAAAAAGGGAGTACTCCTTGAATGAAAGTCTCATGACCTATTCTAGGGAAAGGCCAAAGAATTCTTCCTAGGTGTTACAAATCACTTCTGGATAAAAGACTGGGAGGAACTTCTGAGTGATGTTCTTGCTTATGACATTTTCTCAAGTGTGAAAATGCCACATTTAGGGATATGATGTCATAGAATCCCTCAATTGCATGACACACAGAACAGACCCTGGCACTCAACCTGCCAAGCAGGACCTCCTGTATTATTATTATTACCCATAAAACATTATCCTCTTGATCTGGGACAGCCGAGTATAGTCCACCTAAAAGTTATATAATGGCATTTATTTTAACATTGTGAATTCCATACCAGATTGGCACTATATTTCTTGCAAACTGCAGCCTAGATGTTTCTATTTATAAAACAAAATTCATGAAGCATGTGCCTTTGGCCTGATGAAAAAGTAATACAGACAAAACTAGTGATATGCATATATATCATTACTTCCTTAAATGTCCTTTATTAAATCTCCATGTCTGTAAAATGTTGCATTTAATGGTATAACATTATCAATTATGCCTATATATAGCATAGTTTGTATATGTCGTTTGGTTGCTTTAGCTACTGTGGTCATGATGAGGCTGGCATTCACCTCACAACAATGTGTAAGATGTTTAATGCTACCCCAAATCATAATTCTACCCAGCTCAGAGGAGCACAAACTGGGGGTAGAAAACTGATAGGAGGAAATAAGTAAGCAACCTGTAAACATTCGTCATAGAAGAGACAGAAGTGACTGAGCTGCTGTTTGTGGCCTTCTATCATGATGAGGTAGGTGGGTGCTTCTTTCAGTCATTCCTGATGTAACTGTTGGAGTAGAGCCTGTATTGACAACCCTTGCTAGGAGAATGGGTGTGATGTCAGTGCAATAACAGAGGTGTGAGGAAGACTGGGAACCGTGGAAGCAATACCAACAGGCAACTGAGAACCTGATGTTGCTCCAGTAGCAGTCTGAGTCATCACAAGTGCCGAACGAAGGGGAAGGGAAATATTATAATGTGGAGCACCAGTAGTGGGATGTGTCAGTCATTGAAGAAAAGGTGGAGAGATTTACTACGAGAAGCTGGGATGGCAGAACAGAAGGAAGCAGTGCTTTCTCACCTCTCAGTTCCCTGAGTCACACAGCATCCCAGAACAGAGCACAGCTGAGAGAGCATGCTGTAGTTGAATATTACACAGAGGCTCGGGGTTGGTTGTTCCATCAGAAGGTGAGAAAGAGAGAATGAGAACCTAGGCAGCAGTGTGGATATGTGGGTAACAGGATGAACAAAGGGGAGAGATAGAGAGGTAGTGAAGGAAATTTTGTCATAAAGGGAAAGAGAGCAAAAACAGTGTGCTAGCTGCACAGCAGGCTGGCTCTCTATAAGTGCTGAGCATTGCAATGTGGCTGAAATGTTGCTTGGGAAGTATTAATCTCTACATAGTGTGCAGAACATATATCAGGTATTGCCATCCACCCTGGTCAGAACCTGCTGTGCAGCTCAGTGTGGATGCAGCAGAAACTGCTGCGCCATTGAACAAACGCCACTGAAACAAACCCATTGATAAATATCTGCAGTGGCTTTCAGGTCACAGTCACAGACAAGGAATGAGGTGGCACTGACTTACTTTTTAAGAGTAGGGATCACAGTGGCTTCAAGGGACAGAACTGGTGCTAGAGATGGTGTGTATATGGGACCTGAGCCTCAGGAAAACAGAGTTTCAAGCAATGTAGAGGGCAAGGCCCACTGTTCCCCTCCACCCACTACTGCTTATTATCCCATTATTTTTTGTGACTTTCAAAGGGACATTGACAATTAACAACACATGAAAGATGTCTCAAGATACTTTAGGTTTCCAGAGGATTTTGAAGCATTTAGGAAATTTGAGCAAATTAAAAAATTAATAATGGCTAAAGCAAATGTAATTACACAAAAAATGGATAAAAATTTGTTCTTTTTTTACAGCAAAATATTTTTGTGTTTCAAAAAGGATAATATGGATGAACCTTTAGAATAAATACCGTATGGTTCCATTTATATGAGGTACTGTGGGTATTCACGTTCATAGAAACAGAAAATAGTCGTCCAACTATTTTCATAGTAGTTCTCAGTGTTCATTGACTGCCATCATGAAATTCTATACAGATGGGAAAATAAGTTTTGTTCTATTTCTGTAAGTTAAGAGTTGGAATCAATCTCTGTAGCAAAAGGTGGATGGGAAAACCAAACAGATTCTTATTAATATTTGTAAATTTTTTCCTGGAAAGATGAATGAATGTCTGTTCACTGCAGTTTAAAAACTATTAACAGATAAAACAAAATTACTTTTTAGAGTAGCAAGGTGACTGAGTTTAACTAGCGCTACTTATCGGGTAGTGGCTGAGTGGTCATTTACAGGAAAATGGGCTATTTAAGGGTTACTATAATACTGAAAAAAACATCTCTCTCATCTCCTTCTACTTTCTCTCTGTTATCTGAACCACTATCTTCATGAAAATCCTCAGAGAGAAATAGGCACTTGTGATACATCTCCTTCTCCATGACAAAGCATTATTGAGCCCATAATGTTTAAGTCTTATGCAGGCAATAGTAACTATTGGGAGAACAAGAGGAGAACAAGTGGTTGCCAAGGGCAGGAGAAAGGAATAGAGATGTTTTGTTTAATGTCTGTGGAGTTTGATTTTGTAAAATGTAGAGTTCTGGAGACTGGTTATCAAATAATATGAATATAGTGAACACTACTTATTGATTCACTCAGAATGATTTAATTGTGAATGTTTTCCTTTACGTACTTTATTTACAATTCATTTAACTAAAACAGTTCATTTCCTCTTTGTAAGATGAAACTTACAAAACATAAAATGTGAAATAGAAAAATCTAATATATTCATTTAATTTAACTATTTTGGCTTTAAAAGGAATGAAATTCTGATAGACTACACATAGCTGAACCTTAACAACATCATATTAAGTGAAACAAGTGGTTCACAAAAGTACAAATACTTCATAATTCACCTGTATCAGGGTCCCCTAGCTGTCAGTTCCATAGATTGAGGCATTATATTCATTGTACACATAGAGGGACACATAAACTTTTCAGCCTCAGCCTCATGAATATATTTTATTTATGTTTATTTTTCCCAATTCTGGAGATTGAGCCCAAGGTCCTTAGCATGCTAGAAACGTGGGACAGCACTGAACTAAAATCTTACCACATCTCTATGACATTCAGGGGAAGTATTATGGCATTCATATCCAGGCTTGTGGTAAGGAGCAAATGAGTATGGTAAATATTTCACATAGTTAATAACCTATCTGTGTTTCTATGAAGATGTAGGCTGTATAGTCTTAAGACCTGCAGCATCACATAAAATTAAAATAAGTGTAATATTTACACTTACACACAAAATTATTTTCTGAAATCAAAATATAATATGTATATAGAGTATATCAGAGTTGTACAGATTTGAGACAATCTTTTTTTCTGACATGGGGATATCTTTGCCTTGTGAAGACACCAAGCACTCTTAGAGCAAATAATGAATGTCAAGTTCTCCAGATTCTTCACTGAGGATGGTTCCTGGTCACTATTTGCACATCATTGGTGTTTCTGTGTCAGATTGTAAACTAATTGCTTTTTTAAAAAATTTTGTTAAAGGAGGAACAGGCAAGGGCATTCAAATGCAAATCCCCTTGTGAATTTTCGTGCAGGTCAAGATTAATGTAAGTGTTTGTGTGGCACATCATCAGGCCAGCTTTCTCCTTCTGGATAGACCTCAGTGGGGGTGACGAATTTCTGTCAGTACCAGTCCCTTTGAGGGGGGAAAATGTTTGAAATGGGAGAGATATCAAGACAACTGATGTAAACTGATGGAACTGTCCAGGGCAAAGTAGGACATGAGGTCACCCAGAGTAATCGTGTCACCATTAGCGTCATGTCTTCAGTGCTCGGACTCAAGACAGACAATAGCTGTGAGCCAATTCATACTTTATAAATTCTCCAGTGCTGGGGCTGAAGAACCTTTCATCAAAAAATGATCCAATTTCCTCTTGAGCAATGACCTCAAAACTCTCCTAGTTCAGCCAATATTGTAAAACATGTTTATCCTCAAAGGCCTAAACAGCCTCAATCTCTCATTTTCCCCAACACTTAGCTCAAGGTCATATACATACTGACATCTGATTCATAATGTGAGTACCTCAGCTAGAGAGTCCATATCCATCATTTGGCACATAAGGGAGGGGGTAATCTATGGATATAAAATTGTTTTGTTAAGGTCAGAAGAAGCTTTTGAAACATTCACTAGAAAAAATGCAGAATGCACCTTAACTTTGAAATGCAAACCAAACTGACTTTTAAGAATAGTATTCTCCAAACGATGTTTTAAATACAATTAACACTAAATATTATTCAGTGTTTATGTGAAATTTAAATTTCACTGGGGGTTCTTTCTTTCCATTTAATAAACCTGACAATCTTAGTCTATAGCAAACATAGATACCTGTGCTTTGTGATATTAATTCAGTTTGGTGTTCATTTTTATAAGCCTCTAATATTATAATTCTCAGAATAACATGAAATAGTCATATATTTGGCCTAAAGAATCAAAGAAAATGTAATATTTTAAAATTGCACTAAGCAAAGCAAAACAGCAAAGAAGTGTTTGAACATTCAGCACATGCTAAGCATTTGGCATCAAGTGTTGTTTAGGAATACTTTTGTCTTTAGATTCTTTTAAAGTCTTAAGTATTTTGTTGACTTGAAGAAAATTTGCTGTATGATAGCATTTATGAATGTTTTCCATGTTAGAAATGAAAGCCAAGAATATTTTATGTGTTTATATTAAAACTATACTATTAAAATAATAGTAAATGTGTTTACATAAATAGCTTACATTTTGTGAAAAAATATTGAATTTTCTAAAATAAGAGAATAGTTTGGGAAACAAATATTTATGTCACATTGTTGCTTTTCCTTTTTAAAATGTCTATTGTTATAGGGGATGGGTGTCATAGGTAGGATTAGTGGCTTTTCAAGAAAAAGAAAAGAGACTAGAAATGTGTTATCCACTCCTTCCCAGGAACTTTTCAAGGAAAGGGCAACAACACTGACAGATGAAGCCAAGAAGAGAACTCTCACCAAAGACCAACCATGTTGGTGGCATCTATAATCAGACGTCCTGTTCACATAAGTGTGAGGATTCAATTCCTGTTGTTTAAGCTGCACAGGTCAGGGAATGTCAGAGACCAGAGCATACCATTCCCTTAATTTGCTACATCAGCCTAAGTATTGATGTTAAAGTTGGTTAAGAGGAAGTAGGTGCAAAAACAAAAATACTGTTACCCCACTTTACTTGCTTAAAAGCAAACAACCCTTATAATGACAGATGTCTCTGCCTCCCTTTCTATAAGGCCTAACAAAGGTCAACGACTTCAGACCTTATTGGACCAAAGGCATCTGCATTAGCAGATAGCACTAACTAGACTTTGTTTTATGGCTTTACCAAATTTGCCGCCCTTGATTTGTCTTGTTGGGCCTCTAAAAACTAACTGTTCTTTGTAAAGATTCAAATACAAAGAGGATTCTTTGCATTGTTATGCTGGAATACAAGCTATTTCTTGGGGGAAGTGACTCAGTTCCTGGGCGCGCTCTCTCTCTCTCTCTCTTTCTCTCTCTCTCTCTCTCTCTCTCTCTCTCTCTCTCTCTCTCTCTCTCACACACACACACACACACACACACACACACACACACGAAAGAAAATATGAAATGTTGTTTTCCAGACATACCATAACTGTAACTATTTATCTCCTTTGAATTCTCAGCAGTTACAAAACTCTTCTGTGCACAATATCTACATAATTAGAGTTCATTAATGTTCTGTCACCAAATAATCATGAAGAAGAAGTAGGAGAGAATTTTGGTAGCAGCAAGGTAGGGCAGATAATGCAGCTACACCTGGGAAGAAGCTTGTTTTGAACAGAGAAAAAAGTCAGTGTACTAGAATGAAATTCATTGTACTCAAGAAAATGGAGGAAAAGGTTCTCTTTTATGTCATGCTTCAAAAGTGTTCATTGACACAGTTAAATGATACATTGTGCTTTTCAGTGAGTACATATTATGAAGTGATCAGACTAAGAAAAAACTGCATTTTTTGCCTCCAACATTTAGCACTTGTGTTGCTAACATTCAAAATAATTTGTGGGGATTTGAAAATGACCTGTTATTGGTAATGACAATCACCACAATGTGCTGTCCAAAGCCAGAACACACCCTTCCTCTCTAACTGTGCTTTCATTACCCAGCAGCAAGCCTTTCTGTCTCCTCCTCCCTTCTGTTCTTCCCAGCTAACTACTCTTCTTCTAAGAATTAAGCCCTTTAAAGGATACTGATGGTTGGCACTGACCTCTTTCTTCATCCAATGGCTTCAAAAGGAACTGTATCAGACAACACTATACTAGTCATTCTTTGAGTTTCAAGCCCTGGTTGCTTTCAACAATGATATCACCTCCCGAAGTCTCCTCAGGACTCTATAGGCAGTAGACCTTAGTAGGTCTTCCATGTGACTACCTTTGTTATGGTCTTTTTGAGACAAAGTCTCATTATGTAGCTTGGACTGCCTGAAATATAGTATGTAGATCAGTCTGGACTTGTTTTTAGGTAAAATATTTCACGTTTCTTCAGATGGACAAGTGTGCATGGAGACTTTCAGTGAGTATTCCTTCTGTCCATTTCAGTCTTTAAGATGTTATTGATTTGTACTGTCAAAATCAGATGTTATTTTAATCAAATAAAGATTTGAATGTAACTAAGTACCTAGTAAGTTTTATAAAGCAATTTTTAAAGTTATTGTCTATTCTCCTCACTGAACATACATAAATATAAGATAGCTAAGCCACATTTTCATTATATAATATTGTTATAAAATTGTATTTAGTGAACGTAATTTTCCCTGAGCTTACACTTGACATGATGATAACATTATTCCTTATAAAGAATTTATATTTCTTTTTTTTTTTGTTTTGTTTTTTTGGTTTTTCGAGACAGGGTTTCTCTGTGTAGCTTTGCACCTTTTCCTGGAACTCACTTGGTAGCCCAGGCTGGCCTCAAACTCACAGAGATCCGCCTGGCTCTGCCTCCCATTTCTGGGATTAAAGGCGTGCGCCACCACCGCCCGGCTAAGAATTTATATTTCTTAATCACAGAATCCCAGTGCACATTATATCCTCTGTCAATTGAACACATAAAAATCTCTCAAAAAATTTCCTATTCAACTTAGAGTAGTTTAGAAAAAAAACTACCTCTATCTGATTTCAGTTCTACAATATAATTGACTTATGTCTCATTAAAATGTTATGTCCAGAAAAATGCTTCCTGTGTAGCCCAACCATTATCAACTAATCACTATTATTGTCCTTTCTAAAACTTCTCCTTGATTTCTTCTAAAACCTGACTACTGAGATGTCTGTTCCATTTTAAAATGCATTCCCCATTACACACTTGTTTTGTTTATTCCTGAACAGTCTAGTCAAATCATGTGCTTCTTTCTATAGTCATGATGAGTAATAATATTCAGCATCTGTCAAGCTATGCACCAGGTACTATTAGAAGCTCCTTCCATATGGGTTACATACAGCTCATCTCTAGGAGGCTGAAACTGTTTTTTTTTTATTATTTTGTTGATAGATGCCTGGGTAAAAAAAATAAATGGACTAATAGATTGTTTGATATCACCTTGATTCAGACTAAAAATATTGAAGCGCGAAAATGATTCCCCTTCCTTCAGAATCATGTTTTCAGGACTCCATTGACTTAATGGAGAATATTATATCTCACCATATTGATCCCAAGAGAGAGGCAACTTCTAAAAGGTATCAAAAAAGAAAAAAAAAAGAGAGAAAGAAAAAACATAAAGCTACAACCAATGGAAGCGTATATAATGACTTGGATTTTAACTGAAGGAACTAGGTGGCTTTGAAACTACTCCATGTATTCTGTGTTTTATTTCCTTCGACACACAGGCAATCTCTCAGGAACTAGAGTTGGTAATAATAGGGAGCTGTCCATTCTTGTTCTCTCAGACTGTTGTGCCAAGCAGCTTTTCAGTCAGTCCAAGCACTTTCTGGGAATTATCCCTGTCCCCTGTAAGTTCCACCGGGCATCAGCCTACCCCCATCTCTATCTCTGTTTCTTTTTCTGTCTCTCTGTCTCTGTCTGTCTCTGTCTCTCTCTTTCTTTCTCTCTAGCACACAGACGGTTCCCTTTCATTTGCCACCATGATTTAAGGACAGCACAATTTTAACTTTCATGTCTAATTTCAGACACATGGGCCTTGGATCAAATATCCTGCTGGCCTCTGTCCAAACTTTTTTTTTTCACCTTGGATTTCTTGACTTAATTACTTCAAACTCAGATAAAGCCAAATCCAAATTGCATAAAAAATGATATCTGGCCATTATTGAGTGTGCTTCAGATTTAAAACAATTGCAAAAGATTAGCTGTAATATGAGCTGGAGATTACATTCATTCCTAAAACAGTTTTCCTGCCCAGGATTTTTACTAGGTGTGAATATGTTTGAGTGCATTTTTTTCTACTTGCCATGACTGTCAGTTGCCCAGTAAACAGGTCTGAGCAGTAAGGCCTGGACTGACGTTGTTGGAAGGTGACTTAGTAACCACCTTCATCATCCAGTGTGTGATTATGCTAAGGATGGAGACCAGCTGTTTGTGTTCTCTGATGAAGCCAGAATAAGGGAAGAAGGGCATAAATTGCAGCTGGAGGGAGTTGGAGTGATGTAAGGTTGGACCCTGGGGGGAGCAAGCATGGTTAAGCAGAGCAAGAGTTAGCAGAGCGGCTAATTCCTTTCCTGACAGCATGTCTGGAATGGTTTGGTTGGCTTTCTGAAAGACGAGGGTTCACCTAGATGACTTTGACAGAACTCTCTGGTTCCAAGATTCTGCCTTCATTTTTCATTGTGTGTTTTTACCAATGGTTCCCACAGTCCGCTTTATGATGTAAATGACTTGCACAAGTTACATAAATAGAAGCATTTAAAAAAAAAAGCAAAGAAGTTAAACAATGCAGAAAGTATAAAAATTGGGATTTGGAATCAAGGTGACTGGAGTCCAGGCTTTACTGATTATTTGTTTTCAGAATCCAAGCAAATTACTTTGTGTTCCTTGGTTTATTTCATGGTTTTGTTATGAGAATGAGATAAAATATTCATAAAGATACAACTAAAAGAAAACGTTCTCTGTTCACCAATAAATTTGATGACTTCTTTATTTTTTTCTTTAGACGGTGCATAGCATTTGTTTATAAATTATTTCTTGCTTAATTAATCCTTAAATTAGTGGTTGTGGCTTCTATAGTTCTGCGAGGTGAGGATCGAAGAAACTGAGGAAATGACATAGATAATAGTGACAATTTAAAAATTAGAGTTGCAAGCCATCTTTTATTTTTGTAAATCTAAACTCAACTGTTACTGGGTTGATCATGCTTGATCTAAGATAACTTGTAAATTTGCCCCGACAAAAAGAGTTATGAAGCACAAACACCATGACTGTTTTCTTCTCAGATTTGGTAAGCACTTAAAACAGAAGTTGGGCAAATGCTGCTTTTGCAATTGCCCTAAACCTGGAACCATAGCCCAACATGAGAATGGGGGATACATGAAAATTACAGAGTGAAGGCACAGATGTCAGAGAGGATGAAGAATAACAATGAACGGATACTGCGGCAATAGTGTCAGTATCATGCCAGCCGGCAGAGTAACAAATGAAACTGTGGACAACTGGAATTCTATGACAAGCATATGTCCTTCTGATCACAGACAGAAGGGTGCACCATGGAGAGGCTACCTGAATCTTTGCATGTAACACCACTCTGTGGGCCATATGCTTAACAGCTTGGAATAAATGTTCAGCTTGATTCACCTCAGATATCATGATGGGGATATGGATAACTCCTTGTGATTTTAAACAAGCCAGTGTATCTTAGATATGTAACTATAGGTTCATGAGAACGTTATAGATTTTGGTTTAAATAAGCAACTACTGTGTAAAAAAGATTCTATTTTCATAAAGTGCTGTAATTAAACTAAAACACCATGCTTAGAGACATCTTAAGTTACAGTTTAAAATGTTTCATTTGCATTATGGCTACTTTCCAGGTGCAGAGTTATGAAGTTCCCTTTCCTCTTTGGATATATTTAGGTATCTTATAACTTCAGCTGTACTGGCTGTGGTTGATGGAGTCTAATGTAACCTTTATATTGATTGCATTTATGGGATTATATATATATATATATATATATATATGAATCTGTGTTTAATTGAATGACAAATAAGCCCTCTATAGTAGCCCATCTCAGACTAACAGTCTCAACAATACAAATTAGATGGATAGAAATTAATTTTCACTCATTGCCAGTCTTCACTTGGCTCTAAATTAGTGTCCATGTTGGCTATTCAATGATCTAGTAGTGCTCATGTTAGATTTTCTGGAGAATGAAGGAATGTCACTGTAGGTATCCTGCCCTGGAAAGACTATCAGTTGTTAGAGAAAATGGATGGCTTTGGAAAATTTGTGCCTCGATGCTGTAAAGAAGCATGTGTGTAGAAAGACTGGTAAAGGGCAAGGCATTAGTATTTCTTCTTAAGGGCTCCGTCTTCCCCCAATGCTGTGGATGATTGATTGATAAATAAAATGCTGATTGGCCAGTAGCCAGGCAGGAAGTATAGGTGGGAAAAGATGGAGGAGAATTCTGGGAAGTGGAAGGCTGAGATGCTGCCAGCCATCCTAATGAGCAGGATGTAAAGTACCAGTAAGCCATGAGCCATGTGGCAAGATACAGATTAATAGAAATGGGTTAATTTAAGATAGAAGAACTAGATAGCAAGAAGCCTGAGCGACTAGGCCAAACAGTTTAAATAATATAAGCGTTTGTGTGTTTATTTTATAAGTGGGCTGCGGGACTGCTGGGGTTTGGTGGGACCGGGAGAGAAACACTTCAGCTACACCCCAAAGCTTCAGGTTCACCATCCAATGAAAAAATATAGCTCATGACAAGAGTCTCACATGATCTCTGGTACTGTAGAATCTTTAGCTGCTTTGTTGTGTCTTGTCATTAACTAGTAAAGGCAAGTTTAAAGTGAGGATGAAAGGCTTTGATTCCTGGGGGTCAAAAAGTGCAAATTCAACTCCCATTGGATCTGTTTTTTGTGCAGATAAACTGCTCAGTGTGATAAGAAGCTCTGTGAGAACTCCCTCTGCTACCACACAGTTTAGTGCTTAGTTAAAGGACAGAGACTTTGTTCTTGTTATATTTAGGGACAATGGACAAGCACAGAAACCAACCAAACATCTATTAAATATTATTGAATTTCATTTTTCAAGCTAAACTACACAATGAAAACATTCAGATATTAGTTCTTACATTGTTCCCCCAAAGCACTCAAAATCTCAGATTTGGCATAAAATCTGAATAAAATTCTGTTTAATAACCATGTCAGTTTATTATTAAGCATATACAGTAAGAATATACATTTAAATGCTGATATAATGGTATGTGTATATCTTCATATTAATAAATGAATAAAATTGTATGTTCAAATCAGTGTGAGTGACAGAAAGTAAGTTAGAAGGAAGAATATCAAAATTAATGGTCTGTCTGGGTCCTTCTGGGAGTGTGTAAAAAGGAAATTATATAGGGTGCTTGTTCCTTAGTTTAGTTCCATTGTGACAAAGGACCTAGTAATTTCAACTAACACTGCCCAGGTTGTCCACAAAACAAGGAGAGTTTACAGAGTACACACCAAATAAATCACTACAGGGACATATTTGTTATCCCTGGAAAGTATTTGATGAGGTCAAATTGAATAATCTTTATATTCTGTGCCTCCACAATGTGCCCAGGAGTACAGAACCTAGGTCACATCAGCACACTGTACCTAGGACACAGCCCCAAAGAACCCAGGTGTTAACAGAAGATGAAATTGTAGCTCCTCTGTCTAATGGTAAAGGAACAATGGATGGTCCACTAAGCTTCATTTATGTTTTCTTTTTTGAAAACTGTGAGTGGTACAGAAATTTTCAAGGTTTAGGAGAGAATATGCACACTATGAACATAAACCAGATATGCCCAATAAGTAGAAGATGTTTTTTTATTAATGTTTAATTTGCAGTAAAAATATGTGTCAACTAAAACATACAATCATCATGATTTGGATGGTTGATTTTGTTGTATATATTTATTCATCATTCCATTCAGGAGGGGATTTGTATTACAGATCTTAGAAACAGTCTTTTGTGCATCATCTTTCTGCCTATTCTTTAGTTAATAGGAAAGATAAGATGCAGTACTTTATAAAGCTAACCAGAATATCCCATTTGCCTGCTGAAAAGTCTGCCTACAGAATGGCCCACACTACATCTCAACTAGACAAATGCCTGCAGATACAGGTGGTATTGGAACAGCAACTTAATCATGCCTGTGACATAGGAACTTCCGTTCAATCCCCCACTGAAGTTCTTGCAATTGAATTAGAAAGAAAGCCAGAGTAAAAGTGAGCAGTGAAAAGGAACTTTGCAGAGTTAAATTGGTAATAGACTGCGAGAGCAGCACAATTGGTAATGGACTAGCAAGCCAAAGCACAGCATTGAGCGCCACAGAAATTGTGACTGAAAGTCATTACCACCTGGGAGCTGCCCATTCAGCTGTTAGAATGTGTTCTCAGCATTGATTCAGTTCCTGCTGGTCACGGGCCCCAGTGCAAGGTCTCATCATCCAGAGCACATTTGACAGAAAACAGAGGAAAATTAAATAAGTAAATAAAAGAGAGGAAGAAAGAAAGATGAATGCTAGATGGGTTTAACTAGAGACTATCCTCTGCCCAGGAGGTACTGTTTCCTAACATGCTTACCAAAGCAAGAATGGTCTGCTTGAAATGAAATAGCACAGGCACATTTAATCAGAAGTAAACATAAGACAAACATGTTTTTAGTAGTACTTGTTTTCACAGTTTCTGTATTATACATGCTCATGTCACAGGCAGAAGTAGAAAACAAAATGATGACTATCTTAAAGATGTGACAGGATTAGGCACATTTTAATAGCATTACAATGCATCACAAGTGGTGTTGTGAGATGACACCTTTACACATAGATTCCCATTTAATTTTCACAGCAATCTGTTTAGTTAGATAACTTTGAATTTCTTTATCTTTCATGAGAGAGAGAGAGAGAGAGAGAGAGAGAGAGAGAGAGAGAGAGAGAGAGAGAGAGAGAGAGAGAGAAAGAGAGAGAGATACAGACAGAGACAAATACACACAAAGAACGAGGCAGAGACAGAAACAGAGACATATACACAAACACGTACACAGAGAAAGAGAGTTTGAATTTTGTCTCCTCCAGTCACATGTTGAATATTTGTCTTTATCTGAAATTGAGTTTATTTAGAAGTAGGGTTAGTGCAGTTACACTTAGCTAATCCATTCTTGAAAAGATGATCTCTAATCAAATATGATTGAGGACATTTTATAAAGGAGGGTATAAGATAGAGACAAAAAGATAGAGATCATTCCTATAAACCAACAAAACTCTGCAAAGTACTATTAGAGTGAAGGAATGACAGAAGGGTGTCACTGTTGTATATTTTCCTAGAGATACAGTTACTCATTAGAAAAATAGATAACTGGAAGAATCTGGTCATGAAGGCTTTGCAGAGCCTGTGTGTAGAAAGCTTGATTAAGGAATGGATGATACTGTTATTTCTCCTTAAGGGCTCATCCTCTGATGCTTCAGTGTCCAGTGAAAAAATACAACACATGTCAAGAGTCCCAAGTGAACCCTAAGACTTTGATTCCTCAAGTGTATTGGCTGTTTTAATAGTATTTATTAAAGGCTTAAGATACTTCTCTTCAGTCTTCAGAGGCTCTCTATAACCCTGAAAACATCCATCTTGACCCTAGAATTACAGCTTTTGGTACTTTGATAGAGTATGTTTTTGTTGTTTAAACAATGTGGTTTGTGATGTTTTTGTGGACTTTGAATGTTAATAAAAAGTTGTGAAAGTTTTAGTGATTTACTAAACCTAATGGAACCAATCATGTGTGGAGTTGGAATTTGAACTTTGACCTCTAAATTCAGTTTATTTCCTTGCTCAAATTTCCATTTCTGTTTCTCCAAACCAGTGCGGAGCAGCACGAGAAATGCGCCAAGGGATTTGTGATCCACCACTCAGGGGACCTGAATCCTACCTCCAAATAACACACACGCCCCCTGTTCATCTAATCTTTTCTTCAGTGTCATTGTATGCAGGTATTTTCCTGACTTCATCAGTAGAGTGCTTAAGTTTTTAACAACCTACAAGGTTAGCAAGGCATGGATCTTCCTGAAGGCTTGATGTAAAGTTGATACTCTATAGATTGTCTCTCAAAAAATTACACTCTTTGAAAATACTCAGTATGGTTATTTTCAATGAAATGAATACAGTTCAATGCCCTTGTCTTTACTTTGATTTGCTAAAACAGCAATACTGAAAAATTTGAGTGTCTATGCTAAGAATGAGGCTTCCCACAATGCAGTATTTTCCCCAGAAAGAATTTGTTAAAATGTAGACTCTAGACTCTAACTTAAAATCTACTGAATCAAATACCACAAATAGTTTCCAATGATGATTTGTCTATAACTTTGTTTTGTTTTGAAATACAGTATAATATAGCCAAGATTGGACTGAAATACTAACAATCCTCATGCCTCAGCCTCCTTTATGCTGGAAATTATCTTATGATTTATGTCTTAGACCCTGACACACACTAATTTTTGAGAATTACTACAGCATACATTTTAAAAATGTCATTCAACATATATCTTACTTTTAATTATGTGTATGTTGTGTGTGTATGTGTGGGTATGTGCAAGGGAACACATGCCAACAGAGTCCAGAGGCAATGAATGACTAGGAACTGGAATTTTGGCAGTTGGGAATCATCTTGTGTGAGTGCTAGGAACAGAACTTGTACTCTCTTCAAGAGCAGGATGTGATCTTAATGGCTGAGCCATGTCTCCAACTCCATTAGAGCACAAATTTAACTATGCAGTAAAAAGGCTTAGACTTTCACTATAGATCCATAAATACATCTGTTTCCACTTTATTATATCTTCTTCCATAATATAATATATCAGATAAATCATACAGGAGATTGATGATAGAATAAACTGATATAGTGGACTAACGGTTTTGTAAACACAAGTGAAAATTAAACAAACACAGTGAAAACACTCATCTTGAGTCAAGGAAAATCAACAAATAGAGATTCCTACCAAGAAAAAGTTAAAACAAAACATTAAATTATACAAATAAGTAAGTATGAAAGAATAAAAACTGTTGATCCAAAATGTAACCTTGTGGGACGAAGCTAAAAATTAAAATTAAAAAAAATAAAGAACATCAAAACTGGTGAGATGGCAGTCTAAGAGTGAAAACTATTATTAGAGATTCAATAACCATACCATGGTGTACACACACAGAGCTATTAAAGAACACTCACACCTACATGGACATGGTTCTTTTTCTCACAATGTACCCCCATTCAATGAAAACAAATAAGAAGAAATGAAAGAATGATACTGAAACTGAATTCTCCAAAAGGTAAATTACAGCACAAAGCCACAGCTGGCACTCACCAACCATCTGGATAACTGTCAGTTTCCTCTGTCAAGTATTTCTACTCCCACTACCCATTCTACTGTTTATCGGCTTTTCTCAAACTCATGGGCTTCTCTGCCTTTTTCCGCCTCTTCTTACAACCCTACCTTCCACTTCATAGAGTAACACTCACATCCTCAATGACGTTGTGTCTCCTTACAAAGACCAAAAATAGTTCTCCATCTCTATTCACAGTTCACTGCATTGAAATAAGGTGTTCCTGGCATTTTCCAATAGATTAGTTATTACCATATGACCTGGTTTGCAGCTATCCCAGCCTTCCTTTCTTCTACTTCAGTCTCATTTTTTTCTTTCTTTATCACACTTGTTAAGAGTGTTGTTAATTCCTGTACCTTGTTTATCGTTTCTATCATTTCTCATATTCTGGTATTCATCCTAATATAACTCTATCTCTTCTTTACAGAAACATGATAAATTAAGAAAAAAATGACCTTGTTGCTGATTCAGACGCACACTTTTCAGTTCTCTTTTTACTCCCAACTTTGGTTGTTAACTACCCAGCTTCTCTTGTTCCCTTCTTCCTTTATTCTAGCTTTAGTTTTTCCAGGCACAGAACCAAACCTCCACACGATTAAGAGATGCTGAGCTCACTCATGGCACCATCATGGTTGATCTCAGGAAAATTTCACTTGTCCTCCTCACACAGGAATAAGAAACTGACCCCATGTGTAGCTGGCAAAACTTAAATGGATGTTTATAGGTCTAAAACAAAGAAACCCTTTTAGATATATAAACTTACATACCTTTGTTTTCTAGTGACAACAGGTGGACCTATCATAAGAGAAACTTTACCACATGGACTGCACAACAAAAGTGCACTTTTGCTATTGTCTTATTTTTGTAGAAACTTTCTGTTTGTTTCAATTTTCATTTTTGTGTTATTTGTTGATAGAACATAACTAAAGTTGTGTGAGTAGAGAAGTGGGAAGGATGAGGGAGGTGTTTGGAGAGAGAAAACATGATCAAAATATATTGTATGAAAAAAATGAAATAAAAATTTATAAAATGAAGTTAAAAGAAGTATCCCTGAGCTAAGCCAACATTAAAGAATTTGGAAATAACTAGTCTGGGAGGGAGAGCTGAATTAGCAGAAAGACTTCTATTTACAGATGAAGAGGGCAAAGTTTCTTGTGTAACTGCCTTCCAGACCACACCATAGAGTGTCTGCCTTTGTGTTCTTTTTTAGAAGTAAAGCAAAAGAGAGACCTCCCTGGGCAGCATAATCTTTCTAGATGTTCTTTTAGACCCTTGGCTTCTTCAGATTGTCATAGAATCATTTAAATTGATGTGTTTTGTTATAGTGCCATTTTAGCCCACTCTCCCTCTCCTCCCTCAGTTCTGATGTTATGTGTTCATCCTTTTAAAGGTGCATAATAAACCTGCGATACCCTATTGTGTTTGTTCTTTATAAATATATTAACTTTTCTCCAACTTAGCAGAAAAAGTCCATTTGTTTTAAGTTTTGTTTCTTTATTTCTATGTACTTAGTCTAGCCATAGACTATCTAGTTTTGATTGTTCAAATAGTGTTATATGTTATGTGTTTAGGAGATGGGATTAATATGCTTTTAAACTAATTTTCAATTTTCAAATAAATTTATATTTTCATGTTGTCAGGCTTTAAGGACTTTCCTTTTTTCCTCTTGGGAACAGTCATACTTTCAGTAAATTTAGTGACTAAATTAATAACTAAACTTTTGCAGCTTCTTAAACTATTCAATATAAGCCTTCATAGCCTTAAGAATTCAATATTTTCTTCTCCACAAAATGTTCAATATATAAGACTATCTAGAAAAAAATGTGAAATCATACTTTCCCCCAATAAATGCTTGCTTTTTAATATTAAGGTAGAAAGTCAACATAAAATCTATTAATTTCTTTTGCTTAAAAGTTTTTAGTAAATGGCTCTCTGTCCAAAAATAAGAAATATGGAATATTAATTCTAACCCCAGACTAAATCACTCACCAGTTAGGAGTCTGAGTTCTTAAATTATTTTAATCATTTTGAACCTGCAAATAAAAACATGTGCAGTGTTTTTTAAGAATCACAAGCACTTTGAGATTTATGAAATGGGGGCACTTTGACCATTTTTCCACTCAGCTGCAGCAACTCTGACAGTTATTGATGGATTAACGATATGTGTAAGTGGCGGCCATATAAGTAGGCAGAAAGTTTCCAAAGTCTGGAATGTGTAAGTTTTATGTCAAGAGACATTACTATGGAGAACACTTGCAGTTTGCCTACAAGCACGTGAAATAGAGATTCAGTTGGGTGCCAACTTCACCCTCTGTCATTGGTTCACTGAAAAACAATAATACCCAAGAATTCTATTGGAGCAAATCTCTACAGCAACAGTGTTTGCTTTTTATTACCTATGCCGTTTGGTTTAGTGTTCAACAGTCAGTTAATTCCCAGAGAGGTTTGTAGGTTTCCACTGACTTCTTCAAAGTTATAAGTTTTCAGCTTTTAAATGAAAGAAAGGAGGAAGGAAGGTTCATTTTGCAGTGAAGGGGCAGGAGGAACCCATAGATCACATTTGTTTCTGATTCCAAAAGACATTGACTCACCGTATTGGCCTAATGGGATCTAGTGGTTACTCTGGGTCATCAGTGGTTAATTAACAGGAGTTGAATTTCAATATGTTCTGAAATTTAGACTCTTTAAAGATATTTCCCCCATTCCACACATAATTAAATGACTCAGAAAAAACAGGCTTATAGCAAAATCTTCTTCAAAATTAGATATGGGTAAGTCACAGAACAGCACAGTGTGTGTGTGTGTGTGTATGTGTGTGTGTGTGTGTGTGTGTGCGCGCGCGCGCGCGCGCGCGCGCATCACCCAAAGCTGGGCATGTGATCAAATTCACATGCAGTACATAGAGCCATCTCTGTGAATGGCAAATGGTAAGGCAGTGTCCTACCATCAGGGCATATTTTTATATTTTAAATATTGTTGCATAGTTTTCTAAGGAAGCTATGACCTCAAAAAACTATTGAATGAGGAAGTGTGCTATTTTATATATAGGACAATATCAATGACTTTATTTTCTAATATTTAAATGTTGATATGCCTGATTATGTGCATGATTTGTGAATCATTTCAAGTTAATAGAATACAGCAAAACTGAAGGATTGATGTAATTATAGGTAGATAATTATGTATATAACCTTGTAGCTTCTGACTTTCTGTTCTCATTCTCTCTCTTTCCTCTCTGTCTCTGTCTCTGTCTCTGTCTCTGTCTCTCTCTCTCTCTCTATCTCTCTCTCTTTCTCTCTCTCTCTCCTGAATTTGAACTCAACTCTGATAGCTCTCTAAGTGAACATACAAGTTTATCTGGTTTAATAATCTTTTTTCTATAATGAGGTAAAGAGGCTAGGAATTTTGCAAATAGAATGAGTTTATTTGCATCAAAACTTGGTTGGTTAAAGTACAAATAGCATAGCACATATTCTGGGGACAGCACCACTAACATTGTCATGGTATGGGATGTTGTACCTTGGTGGATCGTGTATGAGAATAGAACACATGGAGAGACACAACTTCAGACAGAATGGGGAGGAGCCAGACTTGCTCTCTACAGCTCATTCTCATGGGAGCAATTAGTATCTTACAGAAAGTATATAATTCTTTGGGCAATGTGTCCAGTGACCACTTATAAAGGTCTCACCATCTTTTAACATTACCACCATAAAGGTCAAGTTTCTGACAAAGGTATCTTCAGGAGTCACATTCATTACATTTCCAAAACTTAGCAGTATGTTTCAGCAGACAGGCATTAGATGAGAACACAGCTCTGGCCAGTGCCTTAGCTGTAGCATTGTAGAGGTCACAGCCCAGCTTCATCTAGGCTAACTCACACAGCATTGTAACAAATGATAATGTGGCACAGTAATAGAGGAAGAGGCAGAAAGCTGTTTTTAGTGTCTGGGTAGTTTTCATGGCATTTTCTGTCATAGTATTTATGCTAATCAAAATCCAAGAATAGCTTTTTTTTCTTTCTTCTCCCTCCCCCCACCCAGCTGAGTTATTTATAATTCAGTTGGGTTTTTTTTGCTCTCCAGGCCATGGCAATCTAAAAACCCAGATGAGATAATGATTGTGCTTTCTTCATTTTTTTCTGGTGAATAAATTAAACTTCAGAAGGCTTTTATTGCTCCATTCAGTGGTGTCTGTCAATAATCCCAATACTACTGATGCTGAAGCAGAAGAATTGCAACAAATTTGAGGCCAGCCTAAATTATTGTGAGTTCCAGGATAGCCTGGTTTCAGTGTTAGACATTGTCAAACATAAGTACATGACAATTTCACCAGGTTTTCTACACAGAAATGTCATTTCAATCAGCTATTGTGCTCAAAACATTGTGCTATTAACTAATAATCTCAGTGAATCTCCTTTTCCAAGAAGCAAACCGACATTCAAATTTAGTCAAATTAATGGTAAAATAAGTGGCTATGATTGAATAATATAAAAAGAAGTCATATGAGATCTTTGTGTATTTCTTGACAGCATTTTTTTACTTAGAAAGTCATTTATCATTAAAAAAATCCCCATTAAGTGCCACATGAATTTATGTTAATGAACTAGCTGGAAGAGGTCATTAGACAGCCTTAGGATATGGACTGGTTGCAAGAAAAATTAAGCCTTGAACTCTTTCATCTCCTTATTCACCCAAACACATCTCAGGTGAGGAAGAAAGATGAGCAACTGAGTTAATTTATGGGTAAGTATTTAATCAATCACACCTATGTAATGTAAGTTGTTAAAATTCTTAGATGATGGAATTTGATCAGCTTCAGGAATGAACTCACCTATGTAAGAAGAATACCTGTTTAAGAATACCCCGCCTCAACTCTCAGAGAACAGGAGTTGCTGTATGCAGAATTTTTCCTGATTACATCTTTTGTATCTTTTCTTCTAGCTGTTCATGTGTCTTTTCTAATAAACTAATGATGGTGAGTAAATGTTCTACTGACTTCTGGGAGCCATATTTAACAAATTATTGAACCAAAAGGTAGGGACATGGTTGTAGGAACTCCTGAAACTGTAGCCAACTCACAGAATAGTAAATATCCTACATATCTATTGTTTACAACTACCTTTCAAATCAGGGAAGCATTGTAGGACTGATCACTTAAATTTGAAGTTAGTCTATTAATTCAATTGACTTAAAAATACCAAGTTGGTGTTTGAAGGGTTATAATATCTATTGACTAAAAGTGCAGTAAAATACCACATACAGCAGTATTGTTGGTAAGTCATTTCAATATGAAATAAGACAAACTTGGGTCTTCCATTCTAAAATTGTACTATATTTCTGGCAGCTTTTGATCTCATGTAGTGAACGAGTTTTTTGACTGATGTTGCTCATTGGCATCTCCCCATCCACCACGGAGGATAAAAGCAACTGAAATAATTAATGTAACTTTAATTTAGTCTTCTATGAGTCTTTAAGACCAAATGAACACAACCCTCTCAAAATTCCCCCAATCAAATTTTATGAGATGCAATATTGACTTATATTAGATAGACTCTGGTAAAATGGATAGAATGCGGTAAAAACAGTAATCAAACAAATTCATAGATTAAGAAATAATGTGGTTCTAACTTCTGTGTATTTGCTCTAGCAAGTTCTGGTTAACTTTGAATTACAAGAGTAACTTGTCAGTGTTCTCCACATGTATTTAGAGTAGAGAAGCACATACATATGCAGTCATACAAATAGAGACCTTACATAATTCACAAAGCCTATTCTGAAATTTTTCATACCATATTATTTCTGATGCAGTATTATTATCAAATGACTAGAAGATGTGAATATATACTGGTATTAAAAAGAACTTGAACAAAAGTAAATGATTAAGTCCTTGTGATTGAGATGCATTGATAATCTAAAATGTTAAGTGTATTTGTGTTTGGCTTGCATATATCATAAACTAATTGATTAAATAAAGCATTGCTCAAGTTGAATTATTTAGCAAGTGTCCTAGAATACAGGATTTTGAAGTTTTACATCAAACTGTTGTTTCAAGATGAAGTATCAATTTCAAAATGGGGAGAGATAATTCACTTACTGGCTCTTAAACAACTATCATTTTTGAGTTTTCATTGTGCCCTTAGTCGACTGCTGAGAGTGATGTGGGATACAGAAAAATGGAGGCTGCAGCCCCTGCCACTGAGGATTGTTGTCCAATTGAAAAAAGAAAACATTCAAAAGTCAGAGTAGATCTATACAAAACAGTAAATTATTCAACAATACATTCCATAGTATTGAACAAAAGCACAATAGAACACCCCATCTTGACAAGGAAGCTTAGCATGATAAATGAATTAAACCAAGTCATGAAAAATGAATAAAACCTGTCTGAAAAGAGATACAAAAGTAAAAAAGTCAATCGGAGACACAGCAAAGAAGCAAAAAGGACAGACTTGGCAGACAATGTATGGCTCTGCAGTGAGGACTAAGTGGAAGGCAAAAATTGGAAACAACGAAATGATTACCATAGACAGGAAAGCGGGAAGGACGGGTAAAGTCAGTGATGTAACGATTGGCCTGGAATAATTGATGGAGAGACTAGAGCTAGAGAAGCAAGGAGCAAATAACCAAAAATTATCACCAAGAATGACAATTAAGCTCAGATGATGCATGGAAAACGATGTGTTACTATAACATGTGCTGCCACCTGGGGCCAAGGTGTCTCACGGGCCTGAGCTCTGGCCAGGACCATGTCTGGGTCTGTGGCCCTGTTGCATACTGGACCTGCACTGATGTCCCAGGCTCCTGTTGCCACTGAAGGCAGTGCAGATGCTCAGGGATCGGGGCCCACACGTGGGGCCATGTGGGAGTTCTAGGGCTTTGCTGCTCTTGCGTGCCTGCTGATCTAAGTGGCATGTACTGCCAACCAGGACCATGGTGACATCCACAAGCCCAGGGTGCTCCCGAGGATTATGTCTGGGTCTATGGTCTGATCACAGCTGGGGTCTGTAATGATGTCCATGGCTCATAGTGCCACCGAGGGACATACCGATGTCAGGAACTTGGACAACCACCTAGGGCCAGATTAGTGCCCGAGGGTTGAGCCTCTGCCAGGGCCATGCCAAAATGAGTAGGCTATGCTGCCACCCAGGGCCATGGTGTCCTCTAGGCTTGGGCTGCTGCCAGGGGCCATGTCTGAGTCTGTGGCCCTGATGCACCTCAGGTCTGTATTGATGTCCATGGTTCCTGTTATCACTGAAATCAGTGAAGATATAGGGCTGCACCCTGGTGGCCCTGGTTCTCACTGGCTGCAGCACTAGAGAGAACTAGCCCTGTCCCTCACCAATCGCACCACCCCGAGAAGCAGGGAGGGCATGAGAGCAGGAGGAGTGACCTTGCTGTCTCCTCCTCTGCCCTGTGGTAGCATGGGTGAGGCAAAAATGCCCCTCTCTTCCCTCTCCCCTTGCCACTTGTGGCAGATGGGAGACCTGGCCCGGCTCCCCACCAGCTGCAGCATACCCCAAAGCAGCACCTTGTCTGGGCAGTACACTAGAGCTGGCTCTGTTAGTGGGGTGTAGGTGAGCTGAGCCTGTGTGTATGAGAGCAAGAGAGCTGCTCCCGCCCCTTCCGGGTATGCCACAGGATGGCAAGGGTAAGGGAAATATGCCCCACCCCCACCCCTTGCCACCTGCGACAGGCAGGAGAGCCTACTTCAGGGGCATGAGAACAGAGGACCTGGCTCTGCCCCTCACCAAGTTCAGCAGTCTAGAGAGTGGGCCCCGCACCTCACCTTAGGCAAAATGTCCCTGCTGGTATGAGTGTGGGTGAGCTGGATCCGAGGGCCTGAGAGCAGGAGAACTGGCCCTGCTCCTTGCTATAAGCTGCATTGGGTGAGCTAGCTGGGGCAGTGCTGGAGAGCTGGCCCTGGTGATGAGGATGAGGGAAAGCTGGCAGGTTGACCTATCCAGGTACCACACACACCCAGAAGCAGGACTATGTGGTAACCCACCCCAACACTCACCTCATGTACGAACTGCAGGAGCATGTGAAAGGGGAAAACCTACAAACCCAAAGCTATAGGATGTCAATGACACAGGGCAACAACAGGATATCCAAGAGTAGTCCCAGTGAGGGCCCAGTATTGATAGTGCAGCAAAAGCCTCGAACCAGACCAATGACTCATTGCAATGAACACTGACAAATAAAGATGTATAGGCTAATGGGTATACAGTGTGACTCACTGGGCCACACTACAGCTTCCATGAAGAGATTTTTTGTTTATTTGTTTGTTTTGGTTTTACTTTAGAATTTTTTTTTCTGGGGGAGGTTGCAAGGGCAGAGGGCAGAAGTGAGGTGATGGCAGATAAGTGAGACTGGGGTGCATGATGTGAAATCCACAAAGAATCAATAAAAAGTTTTAAAAAATATCATAAATTCTCATGCAGGTTGAATGATAAAATTCTTTTGTAATGTATTATGGTTATTCAGTTGTAAATTTTAAGCGACCTTTAAATTTCTGGAATAAAAATATCATAATTTAAAAAAGGATGTGTTACTCTAATAGAACAGTCACTTTGAGGCAGGATAGAAAGGGAAATTACAGGAACATGAGAAGTGACAGGAACCTGGCAACCCAGAGTTTGGCCAACTGAGAAGAACTTAACAATTAGCATTTGTAATAAAGGCTGCTGAACTAGAATTACTATTCTTTTTATATATGGATATGTTACAATAAAATCAAAAGGACTCAAACTTACAGCATGAAAAGGAAAACGAAAGAACAAATAACAATTAGAGATGCTTTAAACAATTGTGTTATTTTTGAATAATATATAAATTTAAGTCTCCACGAAATCTTGCAAGAGTACAGGGGGCGGGTAGGCTACCCAATGTAAGAATTCATATAATATTACATTCATACAAAAGTATATTATATACATTGAGAGGGCCAGGAAGCGAGACTAGAGCCATGGCAGGTTGTCCTAGTAGCCCTAACAGAGACCAGGCCTTAGTTTTGATTCACTGGAATAGGTCAGAGCTGAGCAAGCAGTTCTCAGAAAAGCCACAACTTAGGGGCAACCAATCATCAGGCACCCCACAGCCCCTTTGCTGGCTCAGTAGGCATCCCCCTCAGCCTTCTGCTAGCTAAAGACAGCTTTCCCCACCCTGCAGCTGGAAAGTCCCTAGCCACTAGAGCCTTCCACCAATCAGCCCCCAGACTAATCTTTTCTCCACCAATCAGACCCAGATTAATCCCTCCTCCCTGGAATTCCCCTAACTCCATTTAAAAGAAGCTTCCTCTGGATAACTGAGGCAGTTGATTAGCTTGATCTGTCTGGGAGGCATCCAGGCAGTGGGATGGGTCCTGTACTCAGTGCATGAGTTGGCTGTTTGAAACCTGGGGCTTATACAGGGACACTTGGCTCAGCCTGGGAGGAGGGGACTGGACCTGCCTGGACTGAATCTACCAAGTTGAACTCAATCCTCAGGGGAGTCTTTGCCCTAGAGGAGATGGGAATGGGGGGTGGGCTGGGAGGAAGGCGGGGGGGGGGGCAGGAGGGGGAAGAACAAGGGAATCCATGTCTGATATGTAGAATTAAATTATAAAAAAGAAGCTTTCAACTTCTTTTGGGGGTTACCATTTGCCACTCCAACTTGCTAAAAATAATAAATGCTCTTGCTGGTTGCATACATGACTGATGGTCTTTCTTGGGGGCTTCTCTTGGACCCTAACATACATCACAAGAACAAAGAACTAGAAAACAATATTCAGCATGAATATAATAAACTGAGAGCTTCAACAAAGTCACAGCACACTTACTCATGCAACTGGAAAAAGAAAGTACCATGTTCACTAAAGGAGCCCAGTTCACTAACATAAGGCATGTTCAATAATGGCGTTATATACCATAAGAGTAGAATAAAAACCCAAACACAAAATTATTTCAATAGATTTAGAAAATGCTACTAAAAATGTGTAACATCAATTCATAGTAAATACAATCTCCTAACTAATTAGAAGTCAAATCTGACCTCTGTGACCTCTTAGAGAGTGTTTTTAAGAAATCAAAAGTTAACATCAAAGTTATTGTTGACAGACTATGTATTTATTTTTTTCTATAATTGGAATGAAGTGATGGTTTCTATGTTTTGTCACTGCAGTAGAGAGTTGTACTTGGGATTCTAACCAATACTGGAAAGAATTAAGTAAGTATAATGACTAACAATGAAAGCAAAGGAACAAAATGAGAAAGATTCACAAAAACAGCCATACAATATAAGATACACACACACACACACACACACACACACACACACACACACACAGCGAGAGAGAGAGCGAGAGAGAGAGCCAGAGCCTCATTGTAATAGAAAGAGAAGAGAAAATATCTTTATAATAGGGACACTTTAAAAAAGTTCTATGAAATAGTAAAGTTGAGATTGGCAACTGAAATATTAACAAACTGGCAAAGTGCAGGATATAAGATCAGTATCTGAAAATAAAACACTTGAAACTGATATTGCCAAAATAGCCATTGCTACAATAGCATAAAGATAGTAAAATTAGCTAATGGGGAAAATCTGACCCACACACTTACAATTACAGAATGTTCCTAAAGTAAATTAAATATGATGCAAAATAAATGGAAGGATTTTTTTTCCTGTATTAGAATTATAAACATTTGAAAATCTGAATTCCCCTCAAATTGATTCAAGAGGTTTTGGAAAAAAAACCCACAAAACTTTCTAAATTTCAGTAGCTTTGGGTAGAAATTATATGAAAACTTTAACATTTATAAGGAAATCTAAAACTTAAGCATAACCATGGCACTTTAGAGGAAAGTCATCAGCTGTTCACTAATATCCAATGTCAAGAGTTGCTATGAACACTTCTTAATGTAGGCCATGCCCTGACACAAAAGTCAGTGGAACATGGCTGCATTTCAAGTGGGACGAGAAATTATAAATCCCCTTGACAGCAGAGAGGACAAAGATAAGCGAAAGGGAAACACCCAACCCACATCTCATGTAGAAACTCAAAACTGAACCAAGGCAATGTATCGTTGACCAGAGAGCCAAGAGAGCTAAATGTAAAACTTGTAAAATAAAATGTAGGAGAAAATTGGCATGATTGCCAGTAGAAAGAGTTCTCTGAGATGATAATGATCATAAAAGAAAAAAAAAAACGGAGGTAAATTTGGCTTCATCATAATACTTTACCTAAACAATAACTATTAAGAGAAAGCCACAAAGTAATAGAAAATTATATCTATTAAGTGATATATCATGTGTGTGTGTGTACCCACAATCAAAGAAAAAGAAGGCATGAATTTGAAAAAGAACAAAGAAGTGCATACATGGGAGGTTTGGAAGGAGGCATTGATGTAACTGTAGTATGATCTCAAAAAAAAAGACAAAATTTAAAAGATCAGCTTTCAGAGAAAAGCACTTTTAAAATCACTATGAAATATTATTATATACTAGCCAGAACGACTATATTAAAATTAAGTAAATTCCACTATTTGCCAGAATATGGAAAAGCTGAATTCTTCATGAGATCCTGACTGGAATGTAAAGTAGTATAATCATAGGGCTGGAGAAATGGTTAGGCAGGTGAGAGCCTTGTCTGCTCTTGCATAAGACTGGAATTCGGTTAACAGCATCCTTGTGGGTCATTGTACAATCAGCTGGAAATCCAGCTCCAGTGGATCTGACATCCTCTTCTTGTTTGGTGTGAATCTGTGGACACACAACTCTCTCTCTCTCTCTCTCTCTCTCTCTCTCTATATATATATATATATATATATATATATATATATATATATATAAAACAGTGTAATCACATGACAAAAGCACTGAACATTTCCTTAAATAGTGATTTCATAAGGCCCAGTTATTTCACTCCTAGTAGTCTACGCAAGAGAAGAGAAAATCAAGGCACTCCAAAAGACTTAGACTCAAATGTTCACAGCCGCATTACCAATAATAGTCAAGGATGGAATGTTCCCAATTTCCATAGACTGGTAAGAGACAGAAAAAAAATGTAAGAGTTATAGCAGAAAATACTGTTATCAAAAAACAGATAATTACAAATAACACTGGGATACAGAAGACATATAGCGTATGAAAAATGAGAAAAAAAGGATACAAAATATCACTTATTTTATAATTGACTATGATGAAATGCTCAGATTATTCAAATTTATGAAGATGGCTAGCAGATCAGCTTTTGCATAGTATTAGTAGTTTGCATTTTTTCTTGCCTTAAGGATTATATTTAAATAGACACAGGAGAGATTGGAGAGTTTATGTAAATACTTTACATCATAATGAACATTATGCAACTCTAAATTCACTAAAAATCACTGATATGTGCAGATGCTATAAGGAATTTTATACTTTATAAACCGTATCTTAATATGTAATTTAAAACAGAAGTTGTAGAGCACAGTGCTGCTTAGTGGGTGGTACATTGATGATTAGATACAGGACATTAGTTAGAAATATATTGCTGAAGTCTCCTGATAAGGAGATTAAATGAGAGCCTTACATACACCAACACACAGAGTTAGATATAGGGATGACCCTAGAGGTCTGTCTTCCCACACAGATGAATCTTCAATTAAAGCTCAGGACAAGAGAGTGTGTTTTAATTTTCAAGCAGCTAAGAATTGGATAAACCAGAACCAGAATCAAGGTTTGTTAAAATATCTTGCTCAGATTATACAGAACCTTCACTTAACAGTCTATAAGAACTGCACGCAGCTGGGTGGTGGTGACACATGCCTTTAATCCAGAACTCAGGAGGCAGAGGCAGGCGGATCTCTGTGACTTCGAGGATAGCTTGGTCTACAAAGCGAGTTCCAGGAAAGGCACAAAGCTACACAGAGAAACCCTGTCTCGAAAAACCAAAAACTGCATGGACATTGTTACGAAATTTTCTATTAAGAAACATTTGTTTATAAATTTTGGTTATAAAATAGAAAACAGAAAATGTTTTCGCATGACCTGTGTTAGAATACATTTAAGGTTTTCCCGGGAATCAGCAGGCCACTCTTGCCAAGGAAGGATATTGACTAACTGTAGCTCTTCACTTTTCCTTTTGCTCTTCCAAATTCAATCCCCAAGTTTCATGCCAAGCTATGTAGCAGACCTGCTGCAGCCTCTCCTCTCTCCTTCTGCCATATCCAGCAATTTACACAGATCTTCCCCTCCAAACTTCCTTTTCCCAACTCATTGCTTTATCCCAGCTCAAAACAACAGCAGGCATTCCCTGGGAACCCACAGGTCATGTGACCAGTGAAGGAAGGAGGCCAGCTGCAGATCTTCACCTATCCTTCCATCCCAAATTAACATAATTAGACATGACAAGGGGGACATAACAGACAACAGAGGAAATCTTGAAAATCATAATGACATACTTTAAAAGCCTGAACTCCATTTCATTGAAAAATCAAAAAGTAATGAATAATATTCTTGATATATACCACTTACCAAAATAAAGTCAAGATCAGACAAGCAATTTAAACAGACCTATAACTCATAATAAAATAGAAGCATTCATTAAAAGTATAACTCACCCCCCCCAAAAAAAATCCAGGGCCAGATGAATTCTATCAGATTTTTAAAGAAGAGTTAAGGCCAATACTTTTGAAATTATTTCACAAATAGAAACAGAAGTAGCATTGCCTGATTTGTTTTCTGAGGCCACAGTTACCCTTATACTCAAACCATGTAAAGGTCCAACAAAAGAAATAGTATTGCAGACTAATTTCCTATATGAACATAAATGCAAAAATTCTCAGTACTTGCAAACTGAATCCAAGAACACATGAAAATATCATCTACTGTGATCAAGTAGGTTTCATCTGAGAGATGTAGGGATGGTTCAACTTATGTAAATTGTTAAATGTAATCCACCATATAAACAAACTGTAAAACAAAAACCACACGATCATCTCAATAGGTGCAGAAAAGGCCTTTAACAAAATCCCACATCCTTTCATGATTAAAGATCTTGAGAGATTAGAGATACAAGAGACATACCTAAACATAATAAAGATAGTTTACAGCAAGCCTATAGCCAACATCAACTTAAATGGAGAAAACTCAAAGTAATTCTGCTAAAATTAGGAACAAGGCAAAGTTGACCACTCTTTCCATACCTATTCAATATAGTACTTGAAGTCTTAAATAGAGCAATAAGAAAACTGAAGGAGATCAAAGCTGTACAAAGTGGAAAGGAAGAAGTCAAAGTATCTTTATTTGTAGATGATGTGATATTATACATAAGTGACCCAAAAATTTCCACCAGGAATCTCCTAAATTCAGCAAAGCAGCTAGATAAAAATTAACTCACCAAAATCAGTAGCCCTTGTATATATAAATGTCAAATAGACTAAGAAAGAATCAGAAAAACAAAACCTTTCACAATAGCCTCAAACAATATAAAACATTTTGGGGTAACTGTAGCTGAAAGTTTCTTTGCTCGCTCTCAGCCCAGCCCCACAGGCCTGCAGCTGTTCATAAAATAATCACTCAGAGGCTTATATTAGCTACAAACTGTATGGCTAATGGCTTCTGTTTCTTGCTAGCTAGCTCTATCATCTTAATTTAACCCATTTCTATTAATGTATGTTTTGCCACATGGCTGTGGCTTTACTAGTCTTGTTGGCATGTTGCATCTTGGGTGGCTGGCTGGCATCTCCTCTCAATGCCTTTCTTCTTTCACTATTTCTTTTGGATTTTCCTGCCTGGCTCCATCCTGCCTTACCATAGGCCAATGTAGCTTCATTTATTATCCACTGGGACCCACACATATTCACAGCATACAGAAAGACATTTCACAGCAGGTAACTCTAACCAGACAAGTATGATAAAAATTTACAGGCATTGAAGAGAGAAATTTAAGAAGATAGCAGATGATGGACTGATCTCCCATGCTCATGGATTGGTAGGATTAACACAGTAAAAAAAAGTAGGGAACAGCCTTGAACTCACTGGCACAGGAGGAGACTTTCTGAACAGAACACTGGTAGTACAGGCACCAAGATTCACAATTAATACATGGGACCTCATGAAACTGAGAAGCTTCTGCAAGATAAAGGTAACAGTCATTTGGACAAAGTGGCAGCCTTCAGCATAGTAAATGATTTTTGCCAACTACACATCTGATAGAAGCCTATATCCAATATATATAAAAAACTAGGTATCAAGAAAACAAGTGACCCAATTAAAAATGGGTACCCATTTAAACAGAGAATTCTCAAAAGAGGAAAGTCAAATGGCTGAGAAACACTTAAAAAATGTTCAACATCTTTAGTCATCAGGGAAATGCACATCATAACCACTTTTAGGTTTTATCTTATACATATCAGAATGGCTAAGATCAATAAAAGCAAATTACAGCTCATGTTGGTAAGGATGTGGAGCAAAAGGAACACTTATTGTTTGTTGGTGGGAATGCAAATTGTACAGCCACTATGGAATTTAGTGGGACAGTTCCTCAGGAAGATGGGAATCTGTCTACTCCAGAGTGATATTACTCTTGGGCATATGCCCAAATGATGCTTCATCCTACAACAGAGGTACTTGTTCAATTGTGTGCATTGCTGCTCTACTCATAATACACAGAAATTAGAAACAGTCTAGATGTCCTTCAACAGAAGAATGGATAAAGAAAATGTGATACATTTACACAACAGAGTATTGCTAAGCTGTTAAAAAATATAATCATGTATTTCACAGGTCAGTGGATGCAACTTGAAAAAAACCATCCTGAGTGAGGTAACCCAGACACAGACAAATATGACATCTCCTGTCTTATATGTGGATATTATCTGTTAAATCGATGATAATCAAGCTACAACCTATAGCACCACAGAGGTTAGGTGTAGAGTAAGGGACTAGGAGACACAATTAGATCTCCCTAGGAAATAGAAATAAAATAACTAGCTATGGATAGAGGGATCAAGTGGAGGGGGGAAGGAAAGAGGGAGTTGAGGGAGGAAATCTATTGGGTTACATTTAATTGAGTTGTTGGCCAAAGGGTCCTATGGGAACCTCAAACAATCTAGGCTGTTGCACAAACTATATGCTGTAGTAGAATATTGTGAGGTGTGTTACTTTTGTTTATGTTGCATTTGTTTGACTCTGTGAATCTGTTTTACTGTGCTTGTCTAAAACACCTGGTGGTCTAATAAAGAACTGCCCAATAGCAAGGCAGGAGAAAGGATAGGTGGGGCTGACAAGCAGAGAGTATATATAGAAGGAGAAAACTGGGAGGAGAGATTTAAGATCTACCAGCCAGAGAAAGAGGAGGACTTTAGGGGCCAGCAACCCAGCTACCCAGCTACATAGCAAGCCATGAAGTAAGAGTAAGATTTACAGAAGTTAAGGAAGAGGAAAAAGCCCAGAGGCAAAAGATAGATGGAATGTTAAGGAAAGCTGGCTAGAAACTAAGCCAACCTAAGGCCGGAATTCATAAGTAATAATGAGCCTCCGTGTGTGATTTATTTGGGAGCTGGGAGGTGGGCCCTCCAAAAAAGAGTAAAAAACCTCAACAACAATATACTGGTAGGGGAAGGTACTGTGCAACTGCCAAAGGAGGATTGTAAACACTATTCTAGCCCCAATACCACTTGATCTACAGTGGTGTTTTGCCTGCAAGGTATGCTAGTGTAATGGTGGCATATATATATATATATATATATATATATATATATATATGTGGCCCACGATATCTGACACTACATATGTGACCAAGAACATGAGACCATATATCCTTGGGAACTAGAATAAAACCAAATACAACAGTTCTAAAAACCAAAAATAAAATATAGCAATAAAATTATTCCTGTAGACGTTCTGCTATACTCATAGATCAGTGCCTTGCTCAGTCATCATCAGAGAAGCTTTCTTCTGCAGAAGATGGGAACAAATACAGAGACCCATAGTCAGACATCATGCAGAGTATGGAATCCTTGGAACATTCAACCTAAGCTGGATATCTCCGTCAAATTTCTCCTCTCAGGGATCAGGGAATACCATGGGGGAGGAGGTAGAGTGAGTATAAGAACCTCCATCTTAGAGGACACAAAGAAAATAAGGCCTTTTAAACAACAAGAGTGAAGCACATAAGGAAACAGAGAGACTGAAGCAGGATGCAGATGGCTTCCATGGGTCTGCACCATTTGTCTCCTACAGCTGCAAGAAGTGGACACGTGCATGCCCCCCCCCCCAGCACTAACCTAGAAGCTGTCTCCAGTTGATAACTACTTGTAAATGAAAATTCCCTTCAAGAGAATATCATTGGTGGAACAAACTACTCTTAATGGTATGCTTCATTCTCAGCAGTAGATGTCCAACAGAAAATAAACTCCACAGTTCATTTTTCTTGTAATGCCATGCCATGGTTCTCTCTCCACCTTTTCTTTTAATTATATCTAACTACTTTTATTTTTTAAAATTTAATATATATAATACTTAATATATAAAATTGAATATTATGTATATATATATATATATATATATATATATATATATATATATATATATTCTTTCTTTTTTTTATCCTCCAGGTCCTTTCCTTATACATATGGCTTTCAGTTTAGTGTTTTTCAGGGTTTCCTAAGCATGCAGATGATTGGGTCTCTTTCTTGTGCCTTTTTTTGGACTCTCCGTTTGTTCGTTTTTTTCAATTTTAACAGTTACAATTTGTTAGCTTTTATTTTTGTTATTATTATCCCTAGAAGCCTGTTTGTTTTCTAATGTGAGACAGAAATGGAGTGGATCTGGATGGGAGTGAAAGTCGGGGAGAATCTGATTGAAGTACAGGGAGGAGAAACTGTAAGCATGATATATTATATAAGAGGAAAATTACTTTTCATAAAAGGATAAAAAAAGAGAATACATTTAATGCATATTGAGAAATAAATTAAAATCAACTAAAGGTATTATTTTGGATTTTAAATTCTTAGAGCATATTTTTTTCCAAAGGAAACATAATGGATATGAATTTTCTTGACATACTATGAATGGCGAAATATGTTCAGAATGTAAGCAATTTCCTCAAAATAATTGTCAATCCATGAATCTGCTGTTATTAGTTACACCCAACAAATTAGGAATGAAACCTGATAAGTACAGGAGGTAGGATGGATGACGGGTGACAGCAATGAGCTCAAACAATCCACATAATAAAAATTTCAAAACGCAGTTGAATTTACTAAGTTTAGAATGACTAAGGTTAATTTACCACCAGCAATCCAAGTAAAAATGTTAAAAGCCATAATTAGTGGAGAAACAAAATGAATAAGTTTTAGTTCTTATTATTGGATTTAAATTAATACTGAATTACTAAATTGCATTTCTGGAAGGGAAACAAGTTGCACATTCAACATCTCTGAGGCCCCCAAAGGATACTCCTTGCTGGGACATGCTTGAGCATATCAATTAAGTTCTAGAGATTTTTAATTTCTTATGAATTAGATGATACTTTATTAATTAGCATACTGATAAAACTAGAATATACCAGGGGTAACAACTATTAACACTGTATTTTTAAGATTCATTTATTTATTTTCATTAAATCTGTGTGCATGTCTACTGCATATGGGTATGTGTACTTTAGTGCTGGGGTCTGCAGACACCAGAGGAACTGAAAGTATATTCAATTGCAGGTTGCTCAAGGTGGGTGCTTGGAAAATAAATACTCAGGTCCTCTGCATGACTAGTACCTGCTTTCAACTGCTGAGCTCTCTCTTCAGGCCCTATTATTGTATTATTTTCATTCTATAAGCACATATTTTGATGAGAAATGTAGTTGAGTGTGGTTAATGTCGTGTTAGCTGATCTAGATACACTGGTTCAGTTCAGATCTCCATCATACATGGTAGTGCTAAATGAGTCAGCTCTTCCTCATCTGTGATTATTTTGATCATAGGTGGTTACTCAGCCTCTTGTTTTCTGTGATAGAATTTTATAGAAATGGTATGTAACATGGTTTGAGTTATGTCTGAAACCTCAGAGAACTTGTTTACAATCCTTGAGCCTTGATTTCTCTCTTCACAAAGGAAGAGAAAGTACACTTGTCTTCCTCATCTCCAAGACCAATATTGGTCAATTAGGTAAGGCTGTGTTTTGGTAAATTGAACTAAAACAAAACAGTCCTGTGTGGTTCATTTCCCACTCACCTAAGAGTTGATATGCACTTTTGGATCTCCTCCACTCCATAGCTGTGCCACCTGGAACATGTGGTACCCAAGGTCACTGTCTTAAGGAGAGAGAAACATGAAGGAGAAACTGTCTGTATTGCCTCAGCCTGGAATGAGAAAAAGCCAAACTTCTCTTATCATATTCGTCAGTACTATCACATAATCCTAACAAATTGCAACTTGAGCTGTAAATATGCATTAGACATTAGCTGTAATCACATGTTGTATGAATAGATATATTGATAATATTATAACTAGTAATTGTTTGACATTTGACATATATAAAATAATGCAATAAACGCCTTACAAAGGCCATAGCTTCGTGACACCCATAGTGCAGCCATCTCCAAAAACTGCTATTAATGTTTCTATTTTGGAAATAGTGAACACAGATTTATTCGTTTTTTATTTTTATCCAAAGTTAGTATTAAAGCTGGTGATCATATGCAGGTGTGTCTGACTCTAAGTTTTTCCACTAAAGCATAATTCCATACTGCATGGACACACAAAGAACAGATCAAATTTTTGTGATGTTATTGAACTGCTGTCTTTGTTGTAGAAACTCCCTATGAGATTTTGACCACTGTCTGGGTTCTAAATTCATTCTGTGTCTATGTTAGTGAGTTGTCATGGAGCATAAGTGTAAATGATTTCTTATTTTAAAAAAAAGACCTATTAGTGACTTGGCATGTGTCTCTATCCCACTGCCACTATCTATCCCAATGCTGGTGAGTCTGAGATCTTTTCAGCAAGTCCAACTTTCTTCCCATTCCTGGAGGTGAAACATGTCAATCCTGGCAAGATACAGTGATGATGATTTGGAAGGCAGAGACTATGGTAACATAGTTGAAGTAAGAAGGAGGGAAAAAGCCATCAATGGTGACTTAGCAATGCTTAAATCAAGCTACTACTGGCTTTCGAACTTTCCCCTTGCATTAGTGGGCTGTGTGTAAACTAAGTGATAGTTTCAACAAATTTATTTGCAGTGTATCAAGACAGTGATTGAGTCTTCACCAGACAAAGGATGTTTTCCTTAATATTTTTACTACTTGTCATTATAAACTCTGGTCTTACATCAAGAAAGACTGAATGGGAATAAAAAGCAGTTAACAGTTTTTCACAGATGAGTAATTTGAAAAAAACAATGATTTCAAATGAGATAGTTTTTACTTATAGCTTACTCTCAACTATTAAAACTAATTGACCTCAGTTTTTTTACTAGCATATTACTTTGCTCTTAATGGAAGTTTGAGTCTTAAAATAAAACAACATAATAACAACTAAAAACTAAAACAATAAGCTAATGGTTATCACCCTGGAGCATATGAGAGATTTCCACAAACAAAACAGGTACTACTTGGATTAATCTTGACTTTATTGGGAATGCATTACAGGTCATTTTAAGTGAATTGTGGGCTCTGTTGGGATTTTACTCAATACAGTACAATGCACATTGACCCACTGAAATGGCATCTGTCTTCAGAGATTACAAGACACATGCTCTGACATGATGTCTGAAGAAATATGTTCCTGCACTGAGTCTATCAGTAGCAAGTCTGTGTGGTTATAATACAAAGTGACCTACAATTTGAAGAAAGGATCTGTAAATGATGAAAGAATCCATTGCAGTCATTTCATTTCAAGATTGATTCAATGCACAAGGCCCTTTATGTAAATGGTTAGCATGAGACAGAAGAGAAACACTAGTTTATATAACATTTGTCTCATTAATGGCTTTGCTAATCAGCTTGAGGTCATACATTCTGTTAAGTTCCATTTAAATGGTAACTAGATCTGCTGGAATTCTGATTCTCATCTATCCTCAAAACCAAATGATCATCTAGAGAATTAATAGTGTCATAAACCATTATATTAATATGCTAGCATTATGCAATGGAAACATGGCAAGAAAAGGCTGTTTTTGTAAAGCACGACAATTATTTGATAGAATAATAGTACAAATTCCTGAAGTGTTCCTACATGTATAATTTATTTTAAAGACTTCACACTACTGAAGGTATTCCAATTAAATGAGTATATATTTATTGTGATCTAGCATTGATTTAATGATTTAGTTTCCTCCTTTTCATTTTTCTAAATAAAATACATTTCCCTAGGCTCTGGTTATAAACCAGCATTTGAATTCTAATGACAAGATGTTCCTTTTGTGCAATTCTTGTAAAAAAATATGCTGTTTTTGATGGAAAACCAGCTAATTAGATGCTGTAGTGAGGGAAATGACTAGAGATAATTGAATTAGTATTAAAGCCCTTAGTAATTAATCACTTCTCATACAGTTACCATCCAGAATTTAAAATTCTGGCCAAAGCTCATGGTCATCTGTGTGCTTTCTCAATATTACTTTTCAAATGTATGTTCTAAGTGTGTAGACTCACCAATGTTTGCAGTAGAATCATTGGTGCATTTAAGTAGTGTAAATTTACACAATTAAATTGTTACTAAATCTCCCTGAAATTCCAACTATTGAAAGGCTTCCTTTTGTAAAGAGTTAAAGAGATATGTATATGAAGACTTTGCAGGAAGATATCACTGTAAGCATTGAATTTCATTATTAACCTTTCCAGGAACTTGCTGGCTGCTAGTTGGGCAGCAGCTGTTCTTGGCTCTCAGTGTCTCTGATTTACTATGGGATGACACTGACCTTCAAATTCCAGAGCTTTGGTGATGTTACTTTTTGATTCGTCCTGAGGGATAAACAGCCAATGCAAGTTTTGTGATGTACTTGCATGAAAGTTGAGACTCTCATTTTTTGATTCATCCAAAATAGGTCTTAAACCTCAACATTATCTGAGGACAGACATCCAGAAATCTTTTTGAATCATTTTATTTCACTATTATCCATATATACATATATGTGTATATATCACACACACATATATATTCATTTTTAATCTCCCTGCTTCTTGCCTGAGTTGTTTTTATAAGCCACTTAATTTCTGAGTCTCAGCTTTCCGTTCATTCAAATTACATTGAGGATATCTACCTAACAAGGTGGCTTCAAGAGTTAATGTAGTTGAGCCATTAATCAGCATTATTTGGACATAAGATAAAGGAACTTAGAAAGGTATTCTGGCTGGGCGGTGGTGGCACACACCTTTAATCCCAACACTTGGGAGGCAGAGGCAGGAGTATCTCTGTGAGTTGGAGGCTGGCCTGGTCTACAAAGTGAGTTCCAGGAAAGGCGCAAAGCTACACAGAGAAACCCTGTCTTGAAAACTGCCCCCCCTCAAAAGAAATGCATTCTGTAATAGATGTCTTCAACAGCAGGACAGATTTCTGTTGTTATTTGAGGGTCAATTATATGGGTCAAATATATCTCTGTATCTATCTATCTATCTATCTATCTATCTATCTATCTATCTATCATCTGTCTATCTATCTTTCTATCTAATTATCTATCATCTATTTCTCTCTCTTTATATATGTATCTTTTTAACTAGCCTTCAGTGTGCTCTAGTCAACCATATTTTTCTAAATGCCAAACTTAACAACAGGTATCCATGGTTTTCTAACGGCACACTGTCTAGAACAGTTATGTACCACTTAGTAAGATGAGTATAGTAATTCATTGCATATATCAACTCAGATATAAATCAAAGAGACTACAAAAAATGAACTTGGGTCAATGTGATTTGGAATATCCCATCTTTTAGCCCATCACCACTCTGAAAAGATAAAGGTGATATCTACTACATACACAGCATGAGGTTAGAATCTGCAACCTCCTAAACCCTGACAAGATATACATGACAGACATATGGCCACAGTCTCAAAGGTGACCTGTACCCAGTTAGCTTCATAAAAGCCATGTCTTGGGGATTATATAGAAGCCTGGACTGGTGCTACAGCACTACCCAGATCCTCCTGTAGCAATCACTTATGGTGCTAGTGACTGTTACACCTAGGAGACCAAAGTCCAGGATAATGCAATTTAAATTTTCTTTAACATCTTAAATGAAATACTTTTAATAATGTTATTTGAATAATATAAATTCACTTCTTTCCATACATGAATATTATTATTGCTTAGGAATCATGGAAAAGGAACATTTTCTCCATTATACATTATAGATTTAAATCAATATTAAAAACCACATTTTAAAATCTATTCATCTGTAATAGATGGGTAACAAGCCCAGGATCATTTATTATTTCATTGTAAGAGAGGAAGAATGAACAACTCAACAGAAATACTCAGTAAATTGTTAACTTCATAATTGAATGAATGAATAACACAGAATCTCCAAAATGAAAATGGGTAGTAGCATTATTTCAGTGGAATTAATCTTGCTATTTTTCAATAAAAGCCAAGAAACTCTTTTAAGCATTTTAAAAGGGGCTTTCTTAAATGCTGCTCCCAGTTATGACAGGCATAATGGGTAACATAAATGACTTCTTCACCTGCAGAGCAAAGTACCTCACCTTTTAACAGTCTGTGTGCAGTTAAGTCTTATGGCTGCCAAGACGGGATTGTAAATTCTACAATCTTGGATCTTTCTCCCCAGAATATCTTCAAAACAAGATTCATGAGAGAAAGCAATGTACTGCCAAGGCAATTACAGGGCTGTCTTCCAATTTTTGCCTGTTTTAGAAGGCAAATAACATGAGAACCCAAATTCCATTATGAAGTAATTATAGAATTAGGTGATAATGACAGATAACAAAGAATGTGAGCCAATTTGGAGAATTTACTGAGGAATTAAAACCACAGTAATATGGCAACAATTGCAGAGATTTATATTACAGTAGGAGCGTGTGCCCTGATTTCAGCTCACAAGTAAACAATACGCAAACTGAAACTATTCCGTGGTCTTCAGCAGAAAGAAGGAGAAAGCAGTAATTTACCAGAACTGGCAGATGCTTATCCATGGCCATCGTTTGTAGAATGCCCTCCTGGTCTGTGCTCTGCTCTCACATCTTCATGACAGCCATCCTGTTACCCCCTTCAGAGGTGCTATGAGGATGTCTTTAGTTATTCCTTACTTAGGTTATTATAGATGGAAAACAGAGGTAAGTTTTGAACCCACACTTCTAGTTTCAGTATTTATGATATCATCCACTGCACTTAAAAGAGCACAGTTTGCTTGTAACCCAAGATTCAGAGAGCTGAGGCAAGAGGATGGCCAGAAATTCAAAACTGATCTGATCTGTATAGCAAATACTAGAATAATAGGGAACACACAGAAAGACCCTCTCTAAAGAACAAAGCTACATACCAGCAAAATTTCAAAAAAATTATTTTGAATATCTTGTTTCCTGGTTGTTCTTTCAGAGTTTTCTTTCCAGAAATGATAATTTAAAATTCTCCACTTCGTTTTGAATAAAAAACTTTCAGATTCTTTCTGCCTTTATTATAACAGTGATTTTCCTAATAAAAATTCATTTCCATCCCAAATATAGTCACATTATGATAGCTGTTGTTAATGAGGACCCATTGATGTTGAAATATCTGATATACAAATTTGTACAACAGGCTCTTCAATAAACTGTAGAGATCTCATGCTTGGAAATTACTTACTTTTTAAAAATGATATATTTGACATTCTGTTACCAATATGAATTCTTTTCAGCTACAATATAACATACACTTGGAAAGTAACCTGGAATTATGAATTATCAGCTTTAAGAGAAGACTGCTTTAGTGAATCAGGTTGTGAGTTCTGAAACAAATGGCTGAAGAATAAAGCCTGCTTGTCCCATTATCTCAGCTCATTCCGAACAGAACATTAACTGTGTTCAGAGACATTTATCATCGAAAGAAACAAAGTAAGGGGGATCTTTATCCTTCTAAGCCTACTCAGACAGAATGCTTGACCCAGAGATCTTTCTAATCTCATTTTTCCTGTTTGGATTAACCAAGAATAAAAATAAGAAACATAAAACATGTGGGTTTATGAACTTGGCATGATGTCTGAAAATTTCAAACTCTGGTAATTCTTGCTTCCTTCCTTCCAGCCTCAACTTTAGTTGTCTAACTTGGGTAAGACATTGCTCTTTCTTTTCAGAGGAATCCTTTTCCCATCTACCAGCAAGGCTGTGAAGTCCTGAGACCATGACAAGACTCTGGCATCTCCCTGCTGGAGTTAATCATAGCATTTGCCTCCAGGTTCAGTCCAAGCACATTCCAGAGCACATGGGAACTTATGCACACCGCTGTTCAGCAGGCGTTTCTGCTTCTCTTCTGTCTGGATTTGGACATTTGCATGTTGTCTTAGTTAGGGTTTCTGTTGCTGGGATGAAACACCATGACAAAAAAGCAAGTTGGAGAGGAAAGGGTTTATTTTGCTTACACTTTAGTATTGCTGTTCATTCACTGAAGGAAGTCAAGACAGGAACTCAAACAGAGTAGGATCCTGGAGGCAGTCGGCAATGCAGAGGCCATGGAGGAGTGCTGCTTACTGGCTTGCTTAGCCCACCTTCTTATAGAACCCAGGACCAGAAGTCCATGAATGGCAGCACCCACCATGAGGTGGGCCCTCTCCCATTGATCACTAAATGAGAAAGTGCCTTACAGCTGAATCTCATTGAGTTATTTTCTCATGTGAGGCTCCTTCCCCTGATGACTCTAACTTGTGTCTAGTTAGCACACAAAACCAGTAAGTACCTGATGTCATCTCTGAGTTCAGTGCTGCACCTTGCATCCTGAATAAAACTGTTTCCCTGACTTCAATACTGCTTGGCTTAACCTGTAGGAGAACTGTGGCTTTGGCTACTTCCCATCACATTTCCAATGCCTCTGGTATCTGGATCCTTTGTCTGTACAGATTAAGTTTATGAAACATCAATGTCTTTTCTCTGGGATTTTAGCCATTTCCATTTGCAGGTTGTTGTCTAGTGAATGTAGTGTGATTTTTTTTTTCCCAAATATATTATCATTCTGTATTTGAGGTTTGGTTAATGATGGCATTCAAGATCTGCCATTGACCCTTCCCTGCTACCTCACATGTAGGTAGTTTGTGAACAAGAAAATTCACAAACAAACAAACAAAAAATGAACAAAGTTAGCTCTTCCCCATTAGGTGCCAATAAGGATAGAATAGCTTGAACATTCTAGTAGACAACAGTTAATGCTCATTCCAAACTTATAGCCTGTATGCCCAAAAATTCCATGTCTATCTCCACGCATCTTCTCAAATCACCCTCAGAATGCCTTAGGGGCTAATGCTGGTTTTCCAAGAATTCTTCCTTATATAGTATGGAAATCACATTGGCTTTTTGTTTGTGTAACATCATTACAATTGACCTCATTCATCTAATATCTTCTCTTTCTTGTACTTCCCTATATGCACTTTGGCTTGATTTGCTTTGGATATTGACTTTATGAATTCTTTCAGTTATTTCACCTGGAGCAATGAGCACAGCCCTATCTCTTTCTTTATGAGCATTTTAATCTCTAACTTTCTTATGTTATCTTTCAGGCTCTGGGTGGGAATATTCTTTCCTCTTTAGGAGCATCTGATGATAAATGTTGACTTTTCTAATGTCATCATTGGCAGTTCTACTTGACTTTTGGAAATCCTATGATTCTTCATTTCCTTCCCCACACAATCTCATCAGATTAATCTGTATCCGATCCTAGGCTTTCTCCATTTATTTCATCAGTTGACTCTTTGATATCTTCTTTCTTCATCATTTTCTATATGTTTTAAAGCAGAGCTACATCAAAACATAAAGTTCACATCTAGCCCCCCTCTATTTCCAGTCACTAAATCTTGCTATTCCAACAACATCATAGAGACTAAATTTTCATGTTAATAGGAATCCAACTAATTCATTGACCTTCAATTTTTCTCTATCTTAGTGAATATCCAATACTCTTAAGTCAACATCAAGCAGAAAGTTAAGGATTCCTTGCTTCATTTAGAAAATAAATTAATAGTGCATAATCTCTCTCAAACTATTGTCTCCAACTCTTGTCTGCATTCATACCTATCTCTTATATGCTTCCAATGAACAATATACTTGGTCTTAATCTTGGCCACTCTCTGCCTCTATCAATTAATTAACTTTATTTCTCTCCTGTCTCTGATATTTTTTTTCTATTAGCACCTCAGCCTCTGGTTCCTTTAGCCTCAGTTTCTTTATTTCTTTTCAACCCCATTCTCCTTCTTTGCTTAGAAATATGTTAATCCCCAGTATCTGACACCAGAACCACAATATCATGAAGCTCTTATTTCTATTCATCAAATCATTTTCTTACATGATGTTCAAGACTCATTTATAACCACTCCCTAGTTCCTAATTGTCCATTCCTTCCACAATGGATTGTAAACATCAGTTGACACTGGCACTTAAATGGTGCCAGTAACATCACCTCTTGGCTTTGAGTGGGTATTTATACTCTTGTATTGTTTATTAGATTGACAATGTTTTCCTTCTTGAAATGTGTATTGGTTTTGATTCTATGAAATCATCCTTTCCTGTTTCTCTTCATAAATTTAAACAATGTGATTTCTGCACCTTTGTTGGGGTCTTCCACTTCCTGTATCCATGTAGACCAGAGAATGTATAGAGAGATTGAACAAGGAGAGAAGAGGTAAGAGTGACAGTTCATTAAGGACCAGAAAAAAAGAATACATTATGGCTTAAAGGTCATGTCTAAACATGTTATATTAACAAATAACATCAAAACAGCCAAATAAGTATCGTACTCATCATATAAGAAAGCTTTCTTGGGAGAGTTCAGAATGACTTCTCAAGTTGGTGTGAGAATGACTTGAGATGATGAAGAATGTTCATTCAAAATACTTTCCCCAAAAATGTACATTTACAGAGTTTTGTTAATCATGCCTACTTGTATTACATATACAAACTTTGTGTTCATAATTTACCCTGCTAGATCCCTTTATCTGTGTCTTAATTTGACTTCCATTTGGATCCTCTTTCAAGTAAATAGCTGTCATCTCTACTTTTTCTATTTCTTGACTCACAACAGTAAATTATTTACAAAGTCTCCAAAACTCTGTATCAAATTCACATAAAATTACAGATTTTTGATATTAGCATATATATAAAGTACTGAATTACACCAAACTCTTCAGCCTTTTTATTTTTCTCTTCACCTATGTTAATGTTTACAAAAAACATCAAGCTGGATTATTACACTTACTTTCTAACTAGTCTGCTGTGGGATGTCTTTCTGTACACTGTGAATATATGGTATTCCCATTGGTTAATACATAAGCTGCTTTGGCCTATGGCAAGGCAGCCTAGAGGCAGGTGGGAAATCCAAGGAGAGAGATGGGAATGAAAAAGGTGGGGTCTGGAGAGAGATGCCAGCCTGCTACCCAAGGAATAACATACCAGCAGACCTGTAAGCCAAGTAATACATGGCAAAACAGATTAATAGAAATGGGTATATTTAAGATACAAGAGCTAGCTAACAAGAAACCTGCCATAGACCATATAATTTGTAAATAATATTTAGCCTCTGAGTGATTATTTTATAAGTGGCTGTGGGATTGCGGGCAGGGCAGGACTAGAGAAACCTTCTGATTACACTAGGCCCTTCTTTTGTTTTTCATTACTTAGAAAGAAGAGCACTAAAGATCTGTGAGTGCAATTCATGACATGAAACTCTTATTTCAAATGTCCTAGTAATTCTGTAATTTCTATAAAATAAGCCCAATAACTTTAAAAAAAAGGCTTATTAGGCATTTTAAGTGTTTGACCCATTTATGAAGACCTATTTTCTATTACTGTACTCTTCACCCTTTTATACTCAGGAGCAATAACTGCTTGCATTTAGTTAATATCCTCTCTAGAATTCCATATTGTCTTTTCTTATGCATTTCTGCCTATATACTCCCTTCCTGTTCATAGCCTCAACATTGCCAGTGCTCCCTATTCTTCTATTTAACTGTCGCACAAACTTCTAACCCAACTTATTATTTAGGGCTCAGATTGCAAATCTCTTTTCTCTGTGCTTTTGTTCTGACCCTCTGGGCTAGCTTATGTGCCCTTCATCTGTTCATGCACTTATTAGATTCTGTAGAATAGTTTATACCTACTTTTGTCATTACACTGAGATGTCCTTTAGGGAGAGAGCAGTGTCTCATAAATCCCTGCAACTCCAGCACCCAGCAAAGTTCCTGACACACGGCCAATAAACTTTTATTGCATAGGGAGTCTTCAAGCTATAAAATGATTCTCAAGAGAATTAATGGAGAAGAAACATTGCCCAAGTACTCCTTGGGGAACCAATGCTCTGCGGTGCTGCAGAGGTCACTTAACCTCTCTACACCTCTGTCCCTTAGCTGAGAATAGACCACCTGTACTTGAGGTTCTTCTTTACTTCATATTTTCATGAAATACAGACTCTTCATGTTGCATTTACAGCATTGATTATAGAAATTTAACAACTCCCATGAGACACTGTTCCAACACTACACAGTGAATAACTATACTTAAGAATGTATCATGAATTAAGTTAGTCATGATGCTAATGCTTCCCAGACAAGAAAGATATGTAAAGGTAAATTGAATAAGTAAATAAATACATTTTATTAATAATTTAAAAAAATCTAAGAGAAATGTTTATCTAGACATAGACAACATGGTATTAGATGATAGATGGATAAACAGATGAGTAGGTGGATTGAAAGAGATAATTTAGTCAACAAGGAGTAAATTCTACTCAAATATGAAGTTTTTCTTTTGAGGGTATATTTAGAAAAAACTAAAAGTTATGTACTTTAGTTTTATCTATTAAATCAACATTCTAGTCTCATTGAATGAAAAGATAATGCAACCAGACCAAAAAAATATAAAAGTAATGCTAAATTATTTCAATGTCACTAAATAATTATTTTCTCAGTCTCTAAAGTATTCTTATTCATCCATGTTCAGAGCAAAATGCAAGTGGCAGAAGAACATTGGCCCTGGTCTTCCTGCATGGTCTCACACAAGACGTGAATGAATATTGCTTGGGTTCATAATCCTCTGTAAAACTGAATTGAATATATACTAGACGACACATAACCCAGATAAATGAGCTAAAAATGCAATAAAATACAGAAATATGTAGAACTGAAAGAACAATAATATCCTAGTGAAAACAATGTGTTTACTAGAGTATAGTTTTTATCAGTCAATATGAAACTGATATTCATATAAATGAGAATCTTGCAAGTAAGGCACAAATTTCAGTGGATTGTAAAGATAAAGTGTATTAATGGAGAGTGAATGGTATTTAAGAATACAAAGTTGTAAAATACTGCTACCAGTCTAAATTTTGTAAGTTTTTTATTTATTTTATATTAGTGTTTTGCCTGGATTATGTGTGTGCACCATCTTTGTGCCTGTTTCTTCCAGAAGCAAGAAGATGGCGTCAGATTTCCAAAAGCTAGAGTTAATTTTCAGTTGTCAGCCATCATCTCAGTGCTCAAAACTGAACTTGGATCATCTGCATGGGCAGCAAGCATTCTTAACTGCTGAGCTACCTCTCTAGATGTATGATTTTTAAATTAATGTTTTCATTAGCATGTATTATTTATACGTAACAGCTTTCATTATAACATCTTCATATTGTATATAATACATATACACACTCATCCCATTACCCTTTCTTGTCCCTCATCATTCCCCTTACTATTCTTCCTTTCCCCAACTAGCTCCCTTTCTACTTTTATGTTTTCTTTTTTTTTTTTATGGGCAATGAACTTCATTAGGGTCATTTGTAAGAGTGTGGGTAATGGTTTACTTACAGGGACATGGGCAATTACCAATGGCTATACCACTGCAAAAATATCTCTCTTTTCCATTAACCCATTAACTGTATATAAATCCCCAAGGAAGATTGCAGCCTTATGAGTCCCTTCCCTTTAACAAATATGTGTTCAACAAACTCCCACTCATTATGTGACATGTGACACACATACTATGTGTTGGATGTAGAGTTGGAATAAAATACGTGACCACTGCTCTAACTGTATTTATGCCAACATATTTCATAAGCATATTTATGTAACAGTAAGAAGAAGACCACAAATGTTCAGCATAAATGTGCAAATGAAGATTATAAGGAAAACATTAGGAAGAAAGTAACTATTTACTCACTATTAAAGAGACATCAAGTTGAGTGCTGAAGGATGTAAGAGTGAAGAGCAGTAGAAGACAAAAAGTTTACTGAAAGCAGCAGGATGGAGCAAATGTGTTCCACTAAACACTGTTTGGCTACATTTTGATTGGCTCCATCATGGGTTTGTGCATTTAGAGCTGGGTTTGCAGTGGAACAATATTAGGGAGTGTTAAGTATTTGAAGAGGGGTTATGGGATGTCAAAAGCCTGGCTCCTTCTTCTTATTCTGCCTTCTTTTTTTTTCCTTAAGAGTTTTCCTTTTTAACCTCTTTTCCTGTGGTTGTGGTACCATTTGGCACCACGTGATTTAGCCAAGAAAATTTTCACCAAAGCAAGCATATGAGGTTGTTTAGAAATTTTGTTTCTCAGAACAACCTTTGGTATTCTGTGGTGATAATGAAAAATTGACTAACAGACTGACACCAGGTTAAAGAAAATGCATCACACAGTTTCCCAGAATATCCAGTTCTGAAGCAGTGTGCACCATTAAATCCACTTTAAAGCTACTGTGAGTTACAAAAACTTTAGGGTTGTGGCTAAACAGATTCCTATAGAATGTGGTTTGGGGAATCACAAATGTGGTTTTCAGGAATGAGAGAAATGAGAAGTTAATGTCTAATTTACAACATGAGTATATTACCAAGGCTATTATATAGGGATAAGACTGTTGACAAGAGTAGGGGGAACTGAAATGAAACAATGAATAACAATTTGTATGTTCACTTGCTATGAAGTGGGATCAAATCTGTGCTAAATGACAAGATGTCTGATTGAATTAGGACAGAATATGTGGGGCAAGGCAGAGATGAATAAATACATACTAAAAAGCAAAAAAAAAAAAAAAACCAAAAAACCTCAACCAACCTCTTATCAGCCCCCTTCATACACTCCCTTCATTTGGAAATTGTGCTGCTTGTTGTCTCTGTTAACAACTGCCTTTCTTATTTATTCATTATGTTGTGTAACTGGTATCAGGAAATGGAATAAGAAAAGTACCAAGAGTAAAAGAAATTAGCTGCAATTTGGGGCTGCTTTCATTAAACTTTAAAAAAGTATATTTGCAACATATTTTTATTAAAATTTGATGAGAGGGGTCAGAGCTTCATTGGTAGCTAATTTTTTTTCACCTAAGAAATTGTTACTCTTGCATCAGTAGAGCTGGGTTATATTTTTTTCAAGAGATTTGGTTTAATTCAGCCAAATCAACAAATATCATCACTACAGAGAATCTGTAAAAGGGAAGAATGCCTTGGCCATCAAAAACTCTCTGATACATAATTTGTCTTGAATAAATCTTTGCCTGATATAAAGGTCAGGTACCAGGTTTATATGTAAAAAACACTTGTTTATCTGACATCAAGTTTCCCAGCCTTAGCAGTCAAGTCACTTTGAGAGCAAACACCTTGATCTGCATTCTTCTAAAGTGAATTTGAGGGGTAGCAAGGGCAGATATTAATTCTGAAAAATGACACGTGTGACACAGGGGTTGCACTTCACACTGAGAGATCATGGAGCATGTTATTTCATGATCACTGCCCCAGTAGATGATCTAACATAGCACTCCAGCATCATAGCCATAAACAATTGCCGATTTCATTTTACAAGAGTCACATGGAAGAGCTGAACCAGAAAATATGATGATGGTAGATAAAACTGAATATGCATGACTCACTCAGAGCAATACACTAACTCAGATTGAGCCTTGGAGAGCCTGAGTTCAAACCCCAAGCCAACCATTTATTAGCTACTTGACCTTGAACAGACCACTGAACTGACTTTCTCACTTCAAAAAAATGAGGAAATTAATGTAGACTTACATTGGAGAATCATGTGGATCCAATGAGACAAGGCATGCATAAAAATGTCTTAAGGCTCTATATAAATATTTGATGCTATTATTGAACAGAGTTTCCCCTTGGAAGGCAGAGGTGGGGATGAATATAACGATTATTTAAATGATTTATCAATTATTGAGTATCCTCTTTACATTCAGAAAATGCCTGCATGCCACTCTACTTAATCTGAACAACTGCATCTATCTAGCTCTCTATCATTTATTGTGTATCTATCATCTGTCTCAAATCTGTCTATGATTTGTCTCTCAATCATCTTTGTATTATTCAGTATTTTTTGTACATCTCACACAACAACATTGTAAATTCAAGTTAAGATCAAAATTTAGAAGTTTTCTGTCTAAGCCTACATAATTCTTGCTACACCAAGTCACCTTCTGTGTACTTTACATGGAGCCACACTGTGTCAGAGATGGGGAAAATGATAGAGAGCATCTAGTGGAATGTATTTCAAATATTTGGTTGCAAAGTCCTACTGGGAAGCTCAATAGTGGTTAGAAATATGCTGCCTGCATATAAGCATGTGTTAGGGGCACAAAAGCTGGTTCTCTGCTCAGCACATCACTCATCTTCTTTTCTGGATGTATTAAGTAACATAGTCTTAAAAAACATAAATCTACTCCACATTATCATTTTTGACTAAAAATTAGAGAATTTGGAAGTCTAAATGATTTGTATAAAAGCATATATTTTAAAAAATAAAACAAAAACCACATAAAACCCAATAAAAACAAACAAAAAACCAAGGAGCTCAGATTTATGGCACTGTATAATTATGCCCCTGTGCTCTTTCTGTGTTGCTGGTATTTGTAGAATCTCAGGGAAGATTTCTCTTGTTTCGAACCAGTGGAAAGATATGCAAAAGAGGTTATTATAAGGAGATTAAAATATTCAACCACATAATTGATGATGCTTCTGGAGTGGATGCATCATTGTTATGACAAAATACTTGCCCTAGGACCCATGCACACCTTAAAATGGATAAGGACACTTGTCCAATGAAGAGCAGAGACATTGTCTGTCATATATATTCACCGTAGACTCATACACTGGGTAAAAATAAATGAGATTGCAAGTACCTTGGGAGTCAAACTAAAACTGAGTAGGTGGTAGTTGAGATTTGCTATCTAATATATTTTTTGATAACTTGCTGTCTCATTCAAATTGTAGTAGTAGTGAGTGGGGCACTGAGAATAGTGTTACATATTGGCTTCATTATTATCTTTTGATTTAGATACTCTAACTATTGGAACAAATGAGCTCCTGAGGACTATACAGAACATAGTAGTATTTCATTACGCTTTAAATCCTGGCTTGATTTTTTGTGTTTCCTTTTTTTTTGTGTGTGTGTGTGCTATTGGGTGGTATTATTCTTATGAAAAAATCCATATGTCTGAGACCTTGCTAAATATTTAAATATTATATATTTTCTGATAGATTCGCCATTTATATTTTTTCCTGAAATGAACATTATCGTGATGAAATATTTTGTGAGTGAAGACTAAATGTTGAAATACCATTTACCATGAAAGAATGGAGTCAGAGTGATTGTCATATATTCAAAATAGAAGACTTAGGGATGGAGTCAATAAAGTTTGTTTGGTGAACCCAAGTTCACTTCCTAGAACCCTAGTCAGGTGACACACGTTACCTGTAACTCTACTTCCTGACGATCTAATAGTCTCTCCTGGAACTTACAGGCACCTGTACTCATATACACACAGACATACACATGTGCACATAAAGTAAAAAGTAAATATTCAAAGAAACAAAATAGGAGTCCTCACCTAGATAGAGTAGAATTTGGAATCAGAGAGATAATGTCAGACTTATGTGACTGATTTGGGGAAGCTGTGGGAATGTAGGAGTTTATCAAAGAAGTGTGAAGGTAAAGTGGGGTTTCAGGAGCCGGGCAATGGTGGAGCATTCCTTTAATTCCAGCACTTGAGAGGCAGAGCCAGGCGGATCTCTGTGAGTTCAAAGCCAGACTACTTTACAGAGCAAGATCTAGGACAGACACCAAAACTACACAGAGAAACCCTGTCTCAAAAAACAAATAAACAAACAAACAAACAAATATAAATAAATAAATAAATAAATAAATAAATAAATAAATAAATAAATAAATAAAAATAAAAAAAGAGGAGTTTCAGGTACTTATGTTTCAGGTAATGTTAAAGAGAGATTAAAGCAGTCCAGTCATCCCTCTTCCACATCTAGCATCCTCCTATGAGTGAGTACATACCATGTTTGTCTTTCTGAGTCTGGGTTACCTTACTCAGGATGATTTTTCTAGATCCATCCATTTGCCTGCAAACCTCATGGTGTCATTGTTTTCCTCTGCTGAGTAGTATTCCATTGTATATATGTATCACATTTTATTTATCCACTCTTCAGTTGAAGGGGGAGGCTACCTGGAAAACAGGACCCCAAGAAAGACATGGGGATCGCCCAATGATGGAGAAATGGATGAGATCTACATGAACAGCCTGGACATGAGTGGGGGAAATAAAGGGCGAGGGTCGAGGGAAAGAGAACTTGGGGGAGTGGGAGATCCTAGCTGGATCAAGAACAGAGAGGGAGAACAAGGAATAGGAGACCATGGTAAATGAAGACCACATGAGAACAGGAAGAAGTAAAGTGCTAGAGAGGCCCACAGAAATCCACAAAGATACCCCCACAATAGACTGCTGGCAATAGTCGAGAGACAGCCCAAACTGACCTACTGTGGTGATGGGATGGCCAAACACCCTAATTGTTGTCCTAGAAACCCCATCCAATGACTGAGGGATCTGGATGCAGAGATCCATGGCTAGGCCCCGGGTGGAACTACAGGAGTCCAATTATCGAGAAAGAGGAGGGTTTATATGAGCGAGAATTGTTGAGACCAAGGCTGGATAAAGCACAGGGACAAATAGCCAAACAAATGGAAACACATGAACTATGAACCAATGGCTGAGGGGCCCCCAACTGGATCAGGCTCTCTGAATGGGTGAGACAGTTGATTGGCTTGATCTGTTTGGGAGGCATCCAGGCAGTGGCTGTTTGAAACCTGGGGCCTATGCATGGTCGCTTGGCTTGGCCTGGGAGGGGGAGACTGGACCTGCCTGGACTGAGTCTACCAGGTTGATCTCAGTCCTCGGGGGAGGCTTTGCCTTGGAGGAGGTAGGAATGGGGGGTGGGCTGTGTGGAAGGTGAGGGGGGGGAACAAGGGAATCCATGGCTGATATGTAGAACTGAATTGCATTGTAAAATAAAATTAAATTAAATTTTTTAAAAAAAAGAAAAGAAGAGATAAAAGAAGCTAGGACCTCAAAGGCGTCTTGAGATTGAGATTACACCAGTCTTTAAGAAATCTCTTCAATTTAATTCAAACACAAGAATAATACTATGTTTCTTCAAATTTAAAAGTCTACATTCTTTGACAGTTAAGAAAAACATTGCCTTATTTAAAATGTTAAATGTGATTTTAATAGATAAACACCAATTAAAGCTAACAGTGGCATCAATGTAATAACTAATATGTTTCTATTCCCTAGCATGCACAACTACATATCATTTTCCATTATCATCCTCTTTCCTCTGAATCCCCAGTCTAATCTCTATCCCTGCAGTAGAAAGAACTCTGCTAAAAGTCCAGACTCTATGATGCTGCCACTAAATTAACTTACCCTCCAGCTTTCTCTATATCATTTCTGAAAGAAGTTTCTTATTATCCTCAAATAAGAATGTTTCCCTATTGGGTTCTCTCATATTTCCCTAGTATTCCTTTGGCCAATTTTTATAGTAGAGCTTGATTGTAATTTTGTTTTTCTATTCTCTTAATATATTATTGAGAACAAGATAGACTACAAAGAGATACGATGTAAAACACTGAGCTGGTTATTCATTGTAAAGGGACTAGAAAGGTATGTACTAAGTTTATTCAGGGTCTTCCTCTCTTGAACTTGGCATTTACCATACTTATGGTAGATCACAGTGTGAATGAATTGAGATGTTTGAAGCAGAAGCAGGGTCTATCTATGGAACTGTTGCTGTTATCAAGAAGAGGAAAGATACTAATGGTAATTAGGCCAGAGATTAGTGAGAAAGTATTTTTCTGCACTGAGGTGAAAAAATATATTCCAGAGTGCCCTCTTTTGTTTTCTTTTGTTTTACTGTTTTTACATTGTGCCGGATATTAAACTCATATGATATTTATGCAGGTCCAGAATCATTTAAAATGGAGAAATAAAAGTCAGCGTTAGAGTCATATTTGAAAATGTTTGGGAGCTTTGAATTCAAGGGGAATGACCAAAAATAAACAAGGCAGCTGGTTTCTAGAAACTAAGAGAGATAAGAAACAGTCTTTGAACCTTCAAAAGGAAGAGTGCAGCTGGGCTAATGCATCAGCTTCAGTCCAGTGAGATTCATTTTGGTGAAACTTCCTCTTGAACTGAGGAATAATGTTGTTTTCTTTCAGGTCACTAAGTTTGTGGTGATTTATTTCAACTACAACAGTCAAAAAAGGCATCTTCCCAATTTCTTGCTGATGATTGAGACAAGAAATGACAATTTCTTTTCAAAGAGGAAGCTGTCAAAAAGAGGATTAATATCATCCCATAGATGGCCAAAACAAAAAATGTGTGATAAGTATCTTTTTGAAAAAGATAACAGCCAACAAGCAAAGCTGATTATCCCCTTTAAAATTACTTACCATTGATTTTTCCTGAAACTTCTCAAAAATAATTGACACCATAGGACAAAAGCAGCTATGAAAGTTTTACACACACACACACACACACACACACACACACACACACACACATATGTATGTATTTATGTATATAATGTGGTTCCTGTAAATTTGGCTTCTGTCCACTCTGATAGGGAGGCAGGTTCTCCTATGGTACCACCCTAACCTTCATCCACCAAAGGACAAGTTTAAACTTAAAATACTTCATGGGATTATCAGTTATTCCTGAATTTTAAAAGATACGCACATAACCTAAGTAGAAAGATAATTTTATATTTAGTGGTAATAACGTGAATCATTTAAACTAAGTCAATGATATGCTTACATAATAAGCTTGTCTGTATCCATCACAGGGTCCAGGTTAATGCCCCAGGCACAGTAGCAATATCTATCTTTCCCTACCTGAACTGTATCACAATTCTTTGCTCATTCCAGTGTCAGTGAGCTCAGAATGCCCCCATCTCATCTGTGTCTTTCTTGTGTTTCTGAATTTTCCCAGGTTATAATTCCTACTTTGAAAGTAAAGCTGGATTGATTAGTAAGGACTAAATACTGGTAAGGTGACCCAAGGTGCTTCATTATATGTAAACATACATATATTATATATGTATATATAATACATATATTGTATATAAACATATATATATATTATATATGCTACTTTCCTCATTTAATTGACTAAATACATGACCCAAAGTAACTGAAGGAAGGAGGATTTGATGCAGATTTACAATTTAAGAATGGAGAAAGTCCACTCTGGAGGAGGCACAAGAGCGAGAGAGGGAAGCAGCTGGTCATAGCACATCTGTAGTTGGGAAATGGAGACAATAAATGCTGATGTTCAGCTCACATTCATTTTTTCTGTAAAGTTAAGATTTCTGCCTAAGGAATGGTGTGCACACACATTCAGGGTGTATCTTCATTCAAATTAAAACTCTCTGGAAACATCCTCCTAGACACACCCAGAAGAGTGTTCTCATTGATATTTCAAATCCATTCCAGTTGACAAAGAATGTTAACCATCTTAAAACATAAACAGCTTTTGTAGACCAGATGCTTGGTACATGTAGCTCAGGCATTACAGACAAGCCTAAGATAAACAATACTATTGACATAGTCACCATGTTAAATTGCTGAGACAATAAAAGATAATTGGTAAAGGAAGAAAAATATCTAGAGGCAATGCTTTAAGAACAAGAGTGATTTATCCTAGTTAACTGCATTAAAATACGGTAGAATGAATTGGCAATAGGAGTGTGTATTTAGCATTTGCTTATTTTTAAATGTCTGTCATTTCTATTCATATTTGTACAGTGTTCTACAATAACTTTTCATGCCTTTTTTCTGTGCCTAAAACCATAAATATAAATGAATTTAATTAATAGGCTCAGGGGACTAATTACTTTTTGATATCTTCAAGTCACTAAAAGCTGAACACATTGCTACTAAAGAGTGAACATTTATAAATGATATTCCAGGAGTGTTATTAAAGGAAATAAAAACTGCTTAAAATAAACAGACTCTTTGGCAATTGCATACATGAGGGTTTCATCTTATATTACTATTTGGATGGACTGAGTTAAATTTTCCAAGGAAAATACTGACTTGGCTGATATAAAGGCCTCCAAGTTCTCCTTTGCTATTTCCGGTCTTTGAACATTTCAAGATTCATGGACTTTACAAGAATATGACAAAATATAGTATGACAAAGAGGAACTGATGGTGGCCTGAGAACAGAGCAATTGGATTCAACTGTGTGTGTATTCTTACATGGATTTAACAATTTGCATAAAATTAATACAATTAAATTATTTTAGACTAAAAGCACTTTTAACTTCATAAACAGTTCCAGGCATGTACAAAATGAAACAAAACACAAAACTATTTCAGAAGGACAAATTTGTTTTATGTGCTTGTATTCAGCACAGAAACAAACCAATGGAAGAATTCAGAAGCCAAGACATGTGTTGACCTTTTCTTTTCCTTAGGGTGCAGCTGCCCAACATCTAGTCCCTGATCATAACCCACAAACAGCTGAGACTCAGGCAGGAGGGACACAAGTTATTCACAGTAAGAAGGCCACCATGTAGGCAAAGATACCTGTGGATATCTGTGGTGGCTGAGATCTGGGAATGCAATTAGAAGACGGAGGACCATGTCAACTGCAAAAAAGACAGTCAAATCTGGAATGAGGAGCAGCAGTGATGTCAGAGCCAGTGCTCATGTGGCTATTCATCGTCTTTTGTTTAAAAGCGCACAGCATGTCAGTAGGAAATAATTAAATTTGGTCACTCTCTGCTGTGTATGCGTGCACATGTGCGTTCATGCATACATGTGTGTGGGGGGGGCACATTTGCTCTAATCACTCATAATTTGGGTAGGTCTTATAAGTTCTCTGAATCTCATGAGAACACCTAAACTATCTACAATTGTTCTTTTCTTAAACCAGAAACAGTTTTCTGAATAGAGAAGTGACCTAAATGGTACATCTGGTGTCAAGTAATTCTTTTGCCTTTCAGAAATGGAGTATGTTTTCAGAGGGAGGAGGTAAGAAGAAACACCATCTCTCCCAATTTCTGTCATTATTTCAAACAGAAGAGTTAAGTATCCTTTTGAAAAGAATAGAGTACACAGTCTTCCTTTCCAGAGGCACTTTTTATAAGATTATAATGAAACTGACCTTAAAAAGAAATCAAGGGAGAGATTTTTTTTTTAAAAGAACATTGGCTCATTCTTTCCTTGAAATGTTTATTTCTTGAAAGGAAGTACTGAGGCAAGACATAAAAGTACTGTGGTTGTAGTACATGTGTGGTATGCATTTTCAAAATGTGTGTTTCTATGTGTTCCCTAATGAGAAAGCAGTACTAAATAACACTTTTATTTAGCACGGATATTTTAAATCATTTCTTTCTTGATAGTAGATATGAGGGTAGCCTTGAATTTGACATTTCCTGAAGGTACACATCTGAAAAACAGATTCAATATAAAAGGCCAGCATATCATCTCGTGCTGAGGACTAATCCTATGTCATGCCTTTCCCTCTGCACAAAGCATGGCTTGCAGATACTAACTTGTTGATTCAAGTATAAGACAGATCTTGGAGCAGAACCTAAGGTTTACATGTCTGACAAATCACAAGTCCTCACCATTGAGGATGATATTGCAGCATAGCAAGAGGTGCTAATGCGGTAGGTTGTCTTAGGAGAAATAGAGAAAGAAAGGGAAGAGGAAAACGAGCCAAAGATAATTAGGAAAAATGATGTAAGACATTATAAAATACAAGACGTACTGTAGGAGAAAAGGATAAGATGTTAGGAAGTAGTGGAAGAAGTCAAAGGGAAGATAGGGGGACAAAGAAAGGAAGAGGAGAAACACAAACACAAACTGCATATAGCCTGGAAGATAGGAAAGAAAATATCAGGGAAGGAGAAAATGTGTCTTCACTAGCAGGATTTCATTAAAGATAAAGATGGTAAAATGAAACAACGGATTGAAATCAGAGGTTGTAAAAAGGAAGAAATGAATAGCGTCACACTTATTATTGAAAAAGGTCATAAACTGGAAACAGGCCACTGTGCCTTCTCTCACTGCCTTTCCTATGACATTTTCTCCAGGTCCTTATCCCAAGGCCTTTACTTATGTTCCTCTTCTGCTGGCAATGTGTCTCTTTTTTGCCCATCATCCTCGCCTTAATGCAATCGAATCCTTTTGTTGATTGACCCTCCACTTTAGTTCATAATTATCTATAATATCTAAATTCCTCAACTTGTCTGTCTTTAAGTCCTAGGGGACTCTGTGTCTCTTCACCTTTGACATATTTGTCTTAGCACTTCCACTATGGTCATATTTATTTGTCATCTTTTTTCTTTTTGCTAGAATGTTGGTCCTTTGGGATTAGGACTTGGACTATGTGAACTATATGCCACTTAGCCTCTATCTCTGCATCAGTAATCACCTGAGAGAGGATTTATAAGCCTAAGATCACCTTTGAGATTTTAAATGATGTAATAACAAATTTTGTGGTGTGTGTGTGTGTGTGTGTGTGTGCTCATGTGTGTGCAGATCCACACCCATAGTCATGTACTGGTGCACAAATTATAGTTCACACTTTACTGGAAGCATTATGTACTATACTCCATTTTACTACGACAGAGCACTGAGATTGCTCTCAGTATTCAGGGACCACCAGTTCATGGGATTGGGGCCCTCTTTTGCTCAGTATTGAGTTCAGGCCTGTAATTTCCATGTATTCTTCATCTGAAGGTGAGTTAAACATCTACTCTGATTCCATAAATTGCTGTCCCAACTCGATCATTCTCACACACCTGCAAATTGCATAATCTGGGGCATCAGCTGCATTCTTGTCCTAAGATATTAACACTTATGATAAGCTTTAATCCAAACCTTTTATCAGGAATAATTAAATAATTGAATACAAACATATTTTAAGCTTACTTTGTAAGTATTTGGAAATAAAAAAGTCAACCTTTTTGGAAAGAAGTACTATGTCATAAATAGTATTTGGCTTTGTCATGGGAACTATCTAAAAGTAAAAGTTCAGTAGAAAACCACTTATTTTTTTTTGATCCATTTTTTTCAGTTCATTAAATTTCTGGAAACTTTACTCTGACTTGTCTCTGTCCCCTGTTCACTGATATCATGGGTTTAAAGACCACGTGTCAGTAAGAGTCCCCTGTTTAGTAGAAATATGCTGCGAACTGCAGCCACGTCTCCTGCACTGACCTTTCCCCTCAAGACATTCATCACTAGTGACACTGACTGATGAGCAGCCTGATCCCCTGACCTCCAATTTATTAATGCTGATGGTCTTGACACTCTTCCTAGTCTCCCAGGCACTCCACAGCTGCCTGCGACAATCCCCACACATACTTCTCAGAAATACCTTCCATTTCCACCCTGGATGACACATATTGTCGGCTCCTCTATCAAGAAGGAGCTGTCAACTGTTTTCTCTCATTGCTTTTCAAAATCTGTAAACTCCTTCCTATTCCCACCAAGATGTCTAGGTTTTTCATCCAGTAAAACATAGTCTGTATCTTTGAGGGTGTTATGAGGGAGAATGTCCTCTTCCTGGTGCTGTAATATAACTGATATATAAAAATTTCTATATCCACAATAAAGAGACAATTCTACTTAAATGAAGCCCACCCATCTTTAGTTTGCCATAGACATATTCATAGCCTCTCATATAATGGCTATTATTAATGCCACGCCCCCTTTTCAGAAAACTCTACCATGATATTACTAATAAAATAAGACTAGTATTCAAGCAATAACTTTGATTCATCATCAATTTTTTTTCAAAAAGCATAAATAAAATAGAATAAATAAAATATTTCAATTTAGCATTTCTCCAAAATTGAACATATATCTGACACCAAAATGCTGACCATAAGTGCTACTTTACTGAATCTTCCCCTCAACTCTACAATGTAAATGATATTGCCATTCTTCTTAGAACAGAATAAAACTTAATGAAACCTCAAATCACACAGCTATTCATTGGTAGAAATATCATCTGTTCACATATATTTGGATTAAACATCATTGTTTAAAAAAATCTGGTTCAAAAATAAAGCAGATTGATGATGATAATTAGGAGAAGTTTTGAACATCAACATTAATAAGGAGAGTGATTATTTCTTGAGACAGTTGGTCTTTAGTACACTTTACATATAGAATCTTGTTGCTTTTAATTCTTATAAGGGAACAATTTCTATTTTCTATATAGGAATGATTCTAGTTTGATTTTTTTTGCTACCAGAAAGTGTTTGCTTGATTGCTATGTGGGTATCCCAAATATTAATCATTTCAAAGGAGAAGGCCTCAACAAGCACTATAACTATAGTTACTAGAGTTTCATCAAAGTTCCATTACATTTATTGCCCAATATTCCATTTAAATAGACAGTAAATACATGTATTGTCTGATTTTGAAAATCAGACTCTTCCCTTAGATATTTTCTATGATTTTTTTCTATTTGTAAAGGTTAAAACTTTCCAAGTTTTCCTATGAGTATCTGTGGCTATGGATATGCTAATTGCTTGTATGATCATTATACATTGCATACATATACTGAAACATTATGTATGTCTCTTAAGTATACATACTGTCAGCTGTCATTAAAAGTAGCAAGAAAACTAAGAGAAAAAATTAAGTATTTGGTTACAGGGAAAAGTCACAGTTGCCAAAATTTATCTTTACCATTTTCCAGAAAGTTTACATTTGTATTTATTTCTGTTTTTTTTGCATATACTGCTTGCCTTATTATTCTAATTTTACAGCTCCTGCACTCAATTGTATCATTTAATAACAGTTATTTTTTAAGTTTTAAGCATTTATTCCTTAAGGAAATCATCTAGAACTTAGATATTTAGCTGACCAGCCTTACTTAGGACCTACCTGTATTCATGTCAGGATGGATTTACTATTCTATATAATATAGGCATTCCTATGTATGATATATTCCCAGACATATGTAGAATATCTATCATATAGAATAATACAGATTGATAATTATTGTAAATTACATAAAGAGCACTTAATTACAAATTTAATGCTTCTTCTCCAGGCATAATACATGATAAAATATTATTGTGTCTTCTCTGTTCATTCTGGGTGGTTATCTTGCATTATATGTGTCATTTAACAATAATATTATAATGACATCAGACTCTTGTTGCCTTAAGCTAATTGGAAGGGCAAACCAACATACAAATGTGTAATGAAAAGTTAAAATTAGTATGTGTTCAGTAATAAAGACCTATTTTATATTTTTTAAATATAAATGAGACTTTTGTTTGTTTAGTCTGTTCTGTTTAATTGACAAATTTTCTATTCAGTAACTCATTACAAACATTTGAAACATTGTGATGAATTCTTCAAACTTACTTTTCATATTTTATACTGATATATAGTTTGTCGACTCCCTAATACCCTAGTATTTATTTCATCTGCCAATTGATGCCTGAAATGATTATGCATTCTTTGAACTGTAAGATCATTTCTACAAAACAAAGTTTAACAAATGATCTCTCAGTCTAACCACTGATACCGGTGAAAACACATCTGGACCAGCAACACCTAAGACTTCAAGTTACCTGCCAGTGCCACAGCTGCCATGCCTGCTGAGTGTTGTCTGGAGAGTGATGGCAGCTGAGCCTCCATGGGGGAGCAGCTGCTGGGGCTGAGAAGGTCACTTGGACTTCCACCTGGGTAGCTCCTTCCAGGCTTACACCTGCATCTGTCTTCTCCGGGACTGGGAGACAGAGTATAGCCTACTATGGTCCCTAGAAACCACACCCTGCTACATTTCCTTAGCCCTTCTCAATGAATAGAATGTTATGGTCATGCGCACACACACACACACACACACACACACACACACACACACACACACACAGGGGAGGGAGAGAGGGAAGGAGGGAGGGAGAATAGGAGGGAGAGACAGACAGACAGATAGAGACACACACACAGAGAGAGAGAGAGAGAGAGAGAGAGAGAGAGAGAGAGAGAGAGAGAGAGAGAGGAAGATGAGCAGCAGCAGGAAACCGTGAAATAGAATGGAGAGAGGCAGAGATTCTTTACCTGGGGCTCATTGTTTTCATCTCATTTGTCCTCTATACTTTCTGAACTTTCTTATGCAGGAAGTGTGATCTCTGTGTGATGATGAGAGTAGATACATTTTTAGCAGCATTAACAGGTGGGGCTTATGGGAAGATGGTTAGACCATGGAAGAGCTGCCTACACAATGGAATCATTTGCTCTCACAGGAGTTGGTCCTTTGGCAGGACAGGATTAAACATCACTAGAATGGGGTGGTAGTAAGTGAGTTGTGTTTTCTAGGCTCAGCTTTCCTGGCTTTCTTGCCATGCTGTGTCTCTGCCTCACACTTATTTCTCACCATCCTCCACGTTGTGGTGTCCCCAGGAGTTTCTGAGCAAAGGCTAACCAGCTGATTTCACTGGATCTTAGAATTTCCGCCTCAGAAATGACATATATCCCTAGATTACAAGAAAACTATGGAAATTAAACTAATCACTAGTCTCTTTTCCAGTGTTCATTTTTTATCTAAATTGTATCTCCTTTGTTGAACAGTTTCTTTTGTTGTTGTTTGACTTTTTAAATTCAAAATCAACTGTCTCCATGCATCTTGTACTAGTTTTAAAAAGTCCACAGTTCCATGGATGCTCTATTGATTTTTCATCCCATGTTTGCTTTCTATTGGTTAACTTCCAGGGCAGAGAAGATTACATGTGTGGCAGATACCACCACCAATCACCGAAGTTTTCTCTCCTTCATCTCTGTTCTTAGAAAGTTAGAGCTGAATATCCTATTCTTTCTACAGTGGGTTTCAGATAAGTAAGACAGGTGCTCTAGAAATGTGAGACTCCAGCATTATCTTACCCAGGTATTCAAGGAATGGGCAGCAATGGGGGAGAAAATTCAGTAGCTTTATGTCCCTGGCTGTGTGTAACCCACAGTTGCTCTTTGTTCATACATGTATATATGATGTATGAACAAGACTCAAAGTATGTGTTGAATGAATGGGATATGAAATCATTCAAGTGTTGTATTAGAGTAGAATAAAAAAAAGTATATTATTCAAAGAAGTAGAGCCAGAGAATGATACACATCCTCATTTTATTATTTTGTTACTTTTCTTATTTTATATATTTTAGTGAAGTGTTTATAATTTATTGGCTACCCTCTTCTGACCAGAACTGAATTACATTCCCTTTTTTCTTTACTATAGTACAACACTTTAGTGCTTGTATAACCTATGCATTGAACACATATTTTGAGTCTTGTTTCTTACTCAGTAATTACTGGCATTATATGCTAAACTCCATTATTACCAATATTTAAAGAATACATTTTGAATATCATTGACAATGTACTTTATTTTAAGATATACATAATTCTAGAAGAGGCTGAAATTATTCTCTCTGTATCTTTGACTGTTATTACCCTTTCACCTTATCTGAAAAAAAAAAAAACTAATTCTTTTGGTTATGCCAGAATCCAGAATTGTGAGCCATCTCAAAAATAAGAAAAACTTTACTTCAAATAAAAATAATCTTAAGTTGCCATAGCATTTGGTATATGTTAACTTATTACACAGAAAAACTCAGACCTAATTAGCTATAGGAAAGGCTGCATCATTTGTTTAAAGGAACTTTAGGACATTGATTCTAAAGAGAACTCAACCCACTTAGAAGGAAGTACAGGATGCACATGTATGTTTAAAATGGTCTTGATGCAAGACATTGTGCACAAAAGTTCACAGTGGCTGAGGCTGCATGCACAAGATCTGCACAAGATAAAGCCAACCAAAATCCCAGCACAGATAGGGTAGGAGCTTATGACATTCCAGCTATATCTAAAGAGATATTAGCAACCAATGACTTCTAGAGGAGATTCCATTTTCTTCAGTAATATGACCCTTGCTTGAGTAGATGGATCTACCCCAAAATACATTCATGCACTGAGCTGACTTGCATTTTAATGAGTACAGAATTGAGAGGGAAAAGTGGTCGTAGGGATAGGGCATGAATGGGAGGAGAAGGAATTGGAAGTAGACTTGTTCAAAACACATTACATGTGTGTTTGAGATTTTGAAATAAAAAGTAAAATTAAATAACAATAACGTATCTTCATGAATTTTATAATTAAATACTCAAATGAAACTTCCAAATTATATATGTGGTAGGTAAGGTCTCTTTAACTGAAGCACTGTGTATAATCACCAAATTCACAATACCATAGGGATAACATTTATTATCATAAAGAGTCCTATAGTATTTGAAATCTGAGGTTAAACATTTACTACAAGGTTTATTAGGAGACTATGAATCTCAAGAGAATCAATTGCTTGAGAAAAGTGAATTTATTATCAAGGGCATAAAAAGAATCAGTCATCTGAATGTTTAATACACTCTGTTAAAAGCTTTTAATAAACTGCTCACCTCATTTGCTGCCATTCCAAAGTCCACAATTCAAGACGTGTCTAAGTGCTAAACTACAGTCTTTTTATGGCTTTGCCAGAAGTAAATAATTCACATGTATTCACTATGAAAAAAAAAAAAAAACAGCAAAGAACAGCCCAAGCTACACACTGTTTTTTTCTACATTATGGGCTAAGAAGGGATTCTAATCCATTCTCATGCGAAGGGATTGCCTCTGGGTGTATATCATGTGTTACGAAGTAAGCATTTTAAATCACAGATCATAAATGCCATATATAAGATAAAGTGCTAAGCTATTGATTTCTCAAAGCATCAGAGAAGAAACAATAATACTGGACATCTTACCATTGGTATATTAGTTGGCACTCGCTATGCACCAATTTAAAAAGAAAATGACTACCACAAAACATCATCATACTAAGAGATCATTGTGAGCTCTGTGGTGAAAACTAATCATTACCATCTGCATATCTAAAATATTTATTGACTAATGAATGGCTGGAAAGGAAAGGGATGATATTTGGGGATCATTTGCTTCACTCCTAAAATATATACATAATTATCATTATAGATAAATAGAAGTTCATACTTGCAGCAATGAAAGAATAGGACAGAACATTTTTCTGTCTTAAAAAGCACTGTTTCATCAGCAAAGGAACAGACTGCTAAGGTCAGAGGGGTGCTGGAGCTAGACAATGTTTGTGAAGTGAGGGAACAGATTTTAGTGTAAAAGAAGTTCCGTTGGCCAAGCAATGGAAGCATAAGAAAATTATTCTGATGAATATGAAATACACTGAACATTATTTACATCTTGTCATAAAATAACATAATAGGCTTTCATTTTACTACATGTCGCTTTGGGGCGTATATTTTCCCTGACAAATAACAAATGAGAAATCAAGTTAGATTCAGGCAAACCCTTTGGATAACATAAGGTACAGGGGCCACCCAAGCTGTGAGCTTGCCATTGAATTGATGTTGCTAGTGAATACATAAAAATCTAAAATTAATAGGAACAAAAACTATAGCTAATGCCAAGCTTCTTGTATTTCCATTTTTTTTTTGCTTTTTTTCTTCTGAATTTCTGGTACACACACACACACACACACACACACACACACACACACAAAGTAGAATAGAGTAAAAGCAGGGTGCAATACTCTTAAGAAGCATAAAGTAAGGCCCATTCTTTTAGAGTTTATATTTACTATACACATCAGATTTACTTACCACTCTTCTGATTTCTATATTAGCCATGGCAATCTATCATAATTACTCCACTTGAGTCCAACCTGTACACAGTGATTTTCCATCACAGGAGAATTCGTACTTTATCTTTGAATTTCTAGAGCCCGGTACAGTGACATTTGACTGACCTAAGACTTTCAACCAATTTTGATATATTTAAAAATGCTTTCAATATATTTAAATCTTTGATTTGGGATTTTTTCAGATATGAATGCAAATAAACATAATGCTATAGACTCTTTTTGACATTTGGTGTGAGGGAAAAGTATTAAATAAGTAGCAATTGTAAATAGGGGAGACTTGTTAAGACGTCTATCAGTTACATAGCTGGCCAGGAAATACAAATATCCTCAACAGAGAAAGTCAAGACCCTATTTCAAAGGCTTTAAATCAATTGCATTTTATTTAAAATAAAGATGTAAAGAATTACTTGTAAATTACACATATTGCAATAATGTTGTAATTTTGCAATCTGCTTTCCAAACAATCTAAATTAAAATTGAATTAGATTTCATCTGGAAATATCGAAATAGAATAGTCTGCAGTCAGATAAAATGAGAACACGAAGAGAGACCAGTGGTCCAACTATTGAAGAATTGAGGTGGCTTCTTTGGAGAAACATTGCCACATCATTAGCTTACTAATCTTCCAGAAAACAACAATAACAAGCCACAAACAGAGGGCTAACCTTCAAATAAATATGTGTTCTGAATGTTTTACAAGCTTTTTTTCAATTTGAGAGAGATTCACAAATTTCTTACACTTCAAAATGTAACTTTTGAAATTTTGATAATTCATTATGAAAAATTCAGTCTTCATTCCAAGTTACACTCGGTATATATTTCACTACCAATGTGATTCCTCTTAGTTTGAACACTCCAGCTCTATACTAACTGAACATCAACAAATATGTAAGTCAAGAAAGCACAGAACAGCAGAAGGTCCTGCCATTTATAAGATACAAATGAAAGAGAATCATAAAGCATCTCCACATCTCTCTAGGAAACTGGGATGTAGGTAGAAGGGGGAATGTATGACTGTTGGGACTTTGGTCCGAAGTCAATGCTGAATCACTAATATGTGAGAAGGGAAAAGTTTAAATGATGGTATTAAAGTAAACACTCACCATGGAATTAGGAAGTCTTGGCTAAAAGAAATAGAAGTGACCATGGGTGGTTTGGTGCCTCTTTCTTCTGAAGTCATCAAGGGCCACTGAAGCGTCATACTGAGAAGTCAGGTTTCTCACCTCATATGTCCTGAGTTAATATAATCAAATAAAGGGTTAATATAATCAAACAAAGGGTAATATAAATAAATAAATAAATAAATGTGGTATAGGACAGTGTTTGAAGTATCACCCAAAGTACTTGTCTTTGCAAAATGATATTTCCTCCCTGAATCATCTTGTAATTAAGATTAGGCTAAGGTCATTGAGTTTATTGCAATGAGAGCCAGACAGACATTGCTTCAGTAAAACTCAAGGCCAAAACTTAGTTTGAATTTCAAACTAAATGCTTAGGGTTGAGCTCTCTGGAATTAGTGTTGGAACAGAGTTTAGCTTGGGAGGAATTTGTTGGCTCTAGATGAGAGTGAGATGAAGTGGATTCAGTTAGAGGAAGAAGTGGAAGGATTGTGTGGCTCAGTAGGCATAGAGACCCTCAGCACAAGTATGCAAGGTGAAGCTGATGCTGAGAGCCGTAAGACTACAACTACTTCCTGGTAGAAGAACTAGAAAGTTCATCTTTGTGTCAACACATTAGCTCATTTGTCTACCTGTTTATGATAGCCAGTGTCTAGCTATGTGGACCAGGTTGGCCTTGACCTCATGATGAGCCTCCCACCTCAGCCTTCAAAGAGCTGAAATCACAGGCATGCACTTGCATGCTTAGATAATACAGCAGATTTTTTATAAAACTTTTATTGCCAAGTTTCTAGTCATGTTTTCAAATAAATAAAGGAACTTAATGGGCCTTTGAATTCTAATAGTTTATATATCAGCAACACAAGCTTACGGGTAAGAGCTAAATCTAATCTAAAGACCTAAACAGAATGCAGTCTCTATGGAGTTGTTTACTGAACCACTTACAGTTTGTTTCAACAATGGTAAAGATAGCTGAGAGAAGAAAACAAAAGGAAACGGGAGATATAAGTGTTGTATTAGTTTGTCAAAAACCTCAAGAGGCTTTGAAGAAACTTACTGCAGGGCTGTTGTTTTGTTCCCTGACCAAAGCATGGGGATTCTACAAGAATTTGTCTATCACCAGGACACAGAATAGCAATGCCTAGTATCAGACCAAGTGTTAGGCCCCAGATTTTCCATGCAGGTAGATGCACATTCAAGTCTCTGTGATGAGAGCAGCTGTATTTTCTATTAAAGAATGGACATTTAGAATTTTTGTGACACATAGTGGCAGAAATCACGTTGAGCACTAGAAACTCACTCACACAATTAGAAGTATGGCCCATTGTCGATTTCTAAAATTAGAAGAGCAGAACTGACAAATGGCCAGGGACTTTTCCATTCCTCAATGCTTACTGTTACTTGATCTCTGTTAAAATAGAAGGCCATGATTAAAACAAAACAAAACAAAACAAAAAAACATAGACCCAGTCATCCAGGACTCAGAGAAAAAAAAACAAAAACAAACAGGTTGATGTCCAATGGCAAAGGTTGAAGATTCACCACACTGAATACAGGTAGTTCCACAATACCGCAAGTGTACACAAACCTTGTCAATTCCTCAACCATGTTTTGAAATAGAATGGAATAAGTATTTGTGTAAAAGATTTTAGTAGACCAGCTATACCTCACTACAGGGAAATAAACAAAAAACAAAAGCATGCTCAGAAGATGCAAGTTGATGAATGAAAGTTGTTTTTGTAAATAAAAAGCATTTTCCCCAAATACCACACATCTGAAAAAAAATCTAGTTTAGTATTCTTTGCTTTTCCTAATATGCTGACTTTGTCACCTTCTGCTGTGTGACAAAATATCTGGGAAAAAAGCTTGTTCAAAAATTAGTTTCTTTGTGAGTTTGAGGCCAGCCTGGTCTACAGAGTGAGATCTAGGAAAGGCGCAAAGCTACACTGAGAAAGCCTGTTTCCAAAAACAAAACAAAACAAAAAACAAAAACAAAAACAAATTAGTTTCTAATTTTTTTTTCAATTAGAATACCAATTATTTTGGTAATATAGTATGCATTCTAGGATTACTGTGAGACAGTATGTGGCTCTGGTATGAGTTTTCAATCTTCGGAGGTATTGTCTTTACTTTTCTTATTTCTTGCCTTGATAGCTTTTGAACTTACCAATTTACTGAGTGGGTTTAAATCCAAGGGTTTTCTGTAGAAGTTTCCTAGAACCTCTAGGAGTTTTACGTTGTGTTTGTAACTCTAAAGATAATAGTGTCTTATATTTTTAAAGCATTGTGATACACTGTAGTGATATTGTGTTCCCCAATATATTGTGTACCTTAATAAACTTATCTGGGGTCAAAGAACAGAACAGACACTAGATAGACATAGAGGCTAGAAAATGGTGGCACACACACCTTTAATCCTATCACTTAGGAGGCAGAGATCCATCCAGATCTCTGTGAATTCAAAGCCATACTGGAAACAGCCAAGCATGGTGACATATGCCTTTAATCCCAGGAAGTGATGGCAGGAAGCAGAAAGGTATTTAAGGCATGAGGAACAGGAACTAGAGGCTGTTAAGTTTTTAGGCTTTTGAGCAGCAGTTCAGCTGAGACCCATTTGGATAAGGACACAGAGGCTTCTAGTCGTAGGAAACAGGATCAGCTGAGGAATTGGCAAGGCGAGGTTAGCTGTGGCTGGTTGTGTTTCTCTGATCTGTCAGCCTTCACCCCAATGTCTGGCTCCAGGTTTTGTTTTTATTAATAAGACCTTTTAAGATTCATGCTACAATACACCCAGAAGCTGAAGAGTTGGTTCTGCAGTTAAGAGGATGTATTACTCCTGTGTAGGACCAGAGTTCTGTTTCTAGCACCCACCCTGGTGGCTGACAATCTCCTGTATCCCCAGTTCCAGGGAATCTGACACCCTCTTCTGGGCTCCACAGCGACTTGCACTAACATGTGCATTCCAACACAGAGAAATCAACATATACACACACTTCAACAACAGCTTTTACTTTGGAAAAGAGTTAAGATATACACATAGTAGGGCAGATAAATATTGTTTAATTTAAACCATATTCTCTCTCTCTCTCTCTCTCTCTCTCTCTCTCTCTCTCTCTCTCACACACACACACACACACACACACACACACATATGTATATGTAAGTTACACAACCACATTCACACACACAGATGAGTACTTTGGTACTGATGTTGAGATGTGGAAAGTAGGATGTTCCCAGCCACTCATGGTGTTCTCTTTTCTCCAGTGTTATACTAACTGATTTTCTAAAAGTGACTACAAATTGGCTGATTTCTAAAAAAAAAAAAAAAAAAAAAAAACGTTGTTGTTACTACAAAGTATTGTTTACTATTTTATACAGTTGCTCTTTCATTCTAAATCTTTTTTTTAAAATTTTTATTTTGCAATACAATTCAATTCTACATATCAGCCACAGATTCCCTTGTTCTTCCCCCTCCCGCCCCCCTCACCTTCCCCCCAGCCCGCCCCCCATTCCAATCTCCTCCAGGGCAAAGCCTTCCCCACAGACTGAGATCAACCTGGTGGACTCAGTCCAGGTAGGTCCAGTCCCCTCCTCCCAGGCCGAGCCAAGGGACCCTGCATAGGCCCCAGGTTTCAAACAGCCGACTCATGCAATGAGCACAGGACCCGGTGCCACTGCCTGGATGCCTCCCAAACAGATCAGGCCAATCAACTGTCTCACCCACTCAGAGGGCCTGATCCAGTTGGTGACCCCTCAGCCATTGGTTCATATTTCATGTGTTTCGGTTCGTTTGGCTATTTGTTCAGCTATGTTCATATCAGCATTGTTTGTAATAGCCAGAACAAGGAAACAACCTAGATGCCCTTCAACTGAAGAATGGATAAACAAAATGTGGTACATATACACAATGGAATACTACTCAGCAGAGAAAAACAATGACATCATGAGGTTTGCAGACAAATGGATGGATCTAGAAAAAATCATCCTGAGTGAGGTATCCCAGACTCAGAAAGACAAACATGGTATGTACTCGTAGCAGGATACTAGATGTGGAACAAGGATGACTGGACTGCTACTCACATCACCAGGGAAGTTACCTGGAAAACAGGACCCCAAGAAAGACACAGGGATCGCCCAATGACAGAGAAATGGAATGAGATCTACATGAACAGCCTGGACATGAGTGGGGGTAGTGAAGGGCGAGGGTCGAGGGAAAGAGAGCTGGGGGGAGCGGGAGATCCCAGCTGGATCAACAACAGAGAGGGAGAACAAGGAATAGGAGACCATGGTAAATGAAGACCACATGAGAATAGGAAGAAACAAAGTGCTAGAGAGGCCCACAGAAATCCACAAAGATACCCCCACAACAGACTGCTGGCAATGGTCGAGAGACAGTCCGAACTGACCTACTCTGGTGATGGGATGGCCAAACACCCTAATTGTCGTGCTAGAAACCTCATCCAACTACTGAGGGATCTGGATGCAGAGATCCATGACTAGGCCCCAGGTGGATCTCTGGGAGTCCAATTAGCGAGAATGAGGAGGGTTTATATGAGAGAGAATTGTTGAGACCAAGGTTGGATAAAGCACAGAGACAAATAGTCATTCTAAATCTTATCTGAAAGACTCATTCATCTTATTATATTAGCCTATTTCTTTACATTGTTTTGCAGATTTTTGTTCTACATCTGTACCAAAACGTACTTGTCTCTTCTCTTGCTGATGTGTGTTTAGCTAGTTTCCATATATCATATCTTATGAATGAAATGAAGCCACCTGTTTGGCAAAGTTTTGCTTCTACCTTTGAGAAAATTTTAGAAAGCCTGGTAATGGTAAAAAAAAAAAAAAAAAAAAAAAACAACCTTAGTTTCATAGTTCCTCAGTCATGGTCTGTGAGGATGGGAGTTCATAATAATGCCTAACATGTATCCTGACAAAACCATGAGCGAGAAGTACCATACAAGGCTGTTTCCAGATTTCTATTCCACAGGAAACAGTGATGTAACAAATGTTGACAGCTTCTAGCATTTGATTTTACTATAAATTTCATAGAGATAGATGGCTACCTTGGTAAATAATAATTATTTAAAATGAGTTTCACATATTATGGATCTTTGTAATTTCTCTGATTTTGTGTTTTGAGAAAGCTTCCAATAATCTGTGACTTGGTCATGTTTTCTCCTGGTTTCTTTTGATGAAAGGTGTATTAAACCTTGCAATTTCTATAAATTAAATAACTTCACGTTTTTGTTGTATTTGACCATCGCCTGACTTCATGAATTTGCATATGTGACTCACTGCCACACTATCTTAATTATTGCAACCAGTATTTTAAAAATCATATTCAAATTTGGGGGATTTTTAAAGATTAAGATTATTTTAAATCTTACTGGTCTTTTGGATGTCTTTATTAGCCTGTGGATACACACTCAGAAACTCAAGAATCTGCTTGGACCTTGATATCTGATCTATTGGATCTATGGGTCATTTTGGAAGAAAAGTAAATTGTAACATTATGTGTCCTCTAATATATCATTATATATTTTTCCAATTATTCGTATATTTAAATTTCTCACAATATTTTTACTTTTTAGAATGTATTCTACACATTTTGTTACATTCCCTACTATATATTTTATGCTATTGATCTCATTAAATGATATTTTCTATAAATTTTATGTTAGTATAGGTTAATATAGAGAAACCATGTAAGTTTTGATCACAGTGTTACTATTAAATCTCTATTTACATATTGCAAATATATATATTCTCATTTATTTTTACCCCATTTTTCAATCAAATTTTATTTTTCTTTTAGGTTTCCCTTAGTATCTCTTCACATTGTTATTACTACTTCGGTTAAAAAAAAATAAAGACATTACACAACAAGAATATTTTATCTGGCTTCCATGAGAAAGAAACTTTCAATGTTTCCCATTGTATATATTCTGTCAGCATTCCAAGACATTATTCCATTGTCTTCTGGCGTTCTTAATTCTTTGCAAAAGCCTGCTGTCAGTGTGCTTGTCATTGCTCTGTAAATATCCCATCAGTAAACTATTGCTTTTCCGTAGTGGTGTGTACTTTCACTAGGGTGTATTCACGTATGGAGCTTTGAAATATATTTGCTTGAAATCTGTTGTGATAACTGAACACCTGAACTTTATGGTTTTTGACTTTCAGGAAATCAAAGTAATATTAAAATAGAAGGGGCAATCCTTTTTCCCCAAACATCAATTTTTTTTCACATGTGTATTGCCTAATTACATAATACAAAGCATATACATACACATATATACATAGGTTTTTACATGTTTGTTTCTGAAATTTATGAATCTGTCACACAATATTTCTTTGAGATTCTGAGTCCTATGTCTGAGTTTAGTATTTGCATGTAACCAATTCAACAATAAACTCTCCAAGACACCAATTCTAAATTTTTCTAAAAACATGATCTCTCACTTTTTAATTGGAAGAGTCATCTATCAATTAATCCATGTGAGACTTTTCAGTTTTCTTTTCCTGAAATTCTATATACAACATCAAATTCATTCTATTCTGTTTGCTTCTCTGTTTCGGCTATCTCCTATGTTAAACGTTCCCTCTGTACTCAGTGCTGTTCCTCAAGACAAAATCACCATCCTTCATAGTTCCTTGGTGTGCTCTTATTCCATTCTTTAATCTCCAGTTTAGGTAGACCATGTGATCCATTACAATGGCATGCAGACCGTAGTTAGCAATTAATCAGATGATTCTGTTGATTTTTCTCTTAAAGTAACATCCAATTCCTTTGCAGAGTTTATAAGTGTTTATTTATTCTTGCTAACCTCACTAAATTTCACAACCTTTCACACCGACATTTTAAAAACAATACCTTTTGTTTTTTGTTATACCTTGACCAAAGTTGTCCCCCCTCTTAGTACATACACTTCTTAATTGTATGCTTTAAAAGACAGATACTCTTTATGGATGTCAGGTGAATCTCTAACTTCTGGTCTCTGTCTTTAGTTTTTAGAGTATTGGTGTACAGGGAATACCAACATGTTCTGCCATAAATAATTTAATTGTTGGTTTCTTTACTCTCAACATTCCTCTTTTCCCAGCCATTGGATTTGCACAATTTGACAAGTTTGTACATATGGAGCACCCGTGTTTATCATCACGTTAAGGATGTGTTTAAGAAAGTGTCGGGAGTACAAAGGAACAATTTAAGTTGTGTTTCACTCACCAAGTCTAATGACATCTGAGCATCCGGAGACATTGGAAATAATAGTTTATCTGAAAATGCACATTTCAAAGAATATTAAACAGGGTTAACGGCATAAATCTGTGTGAGGTCTTTGGTATTACTTTCAGTAATGTACAAAAAAATAATAAAGAATTAAAGAGTAAGAAATGACCAAAGAGAAGTGGAAAATAGGTCAGGTAAGCACTTATTCTTGCAGGAACTGCAACAAAGAAAACATGGAGGTATAAAAGACACAATTTCTTTTTCTTTCTTTCTTCCGTCCTTCCTTCCTTCCTTTCTTCCTTCCTTCCTTCCTTCCTTTCTTCCTTCCTTTCTTTCTTTCTTTCTTTCTTTCTTTCTTTCTTTCTTTCTTTCTTTCTTTTTTTTTCAAGACAGGGTTTCTCTCTAGTTTTGGTGCCTGTCCTGGGTCTCGCTCTGTAGACCACGCTAGCCTCGAACTCACAGAGATGCTCCTGGCTCTGCATCCCAAGTGCTGGCATTAAAGATGTGCACCACCGCCGCCCAATGAGACACAATTTTTCTTAAAACGTAAATATATCTGCTGCATGAGAAATCAGAGATAGATGATAATGCAAGCTATGAAGGTTTGAGGAGGTTTAACAAGCGTATATAGTTTCAATGTTGTTTCCTAGAAATTAATTATAAATAATTAGTTATAAAAATGGTCATTTTGTATACAAATCACTAAATATCAACTTAATTAAGACATTAAAATTATTGTCATCACCAATGAACCAAACCCACTGCACCAACATACTTTTTTATGTAGTGTGCAAATGTACATGATGCACAATCTGAGATAAGAGTAGTTATCAATATACATAAAATTTGAATACTTATAAGAGAGAACAATCACAGAAAGTCAAATTGAAACAAAATCTATGAAAAATATAATCAGAAGATGGATCTCTTGTCTATGAAAACTGTCTGTGAAATATTTTCTCAGGACAATTATTGAAATGTTACAATATATTATATAATTTGACACATCAAAAACAATTTTCTGGTTTTAATCTTTGTTCTGGGAAAATGGTCTTATTTTTAGAACAACCATATTATATTATTCAGGGATAAATGCTAATCATATCTATAGATAACCATGAAATGCTACATATATGCATTTTAGGGTAAATGTGATTTTTTAAAATTAACACTTTATTTTTAACTCCCTCAAAGTTTGTTTTTTTTTTAAATGAATTGCACTCTTTCCTTCCACTTTGTCTATTACCTCTTTATAGATAGATTTCTGATTACTCAATGAACATGCATGTTCTGAGAAAAATATATGCCTCCATCGTGAAACGATTGAAACACCAGAAAAGAAAATCAAGTAATATCTATGTGTTGAAGCCAAACATGTGGCAACCACCTGAAAAAAAATGTCAAAAAATAATCAAAAGTTTCACTGCTACAAGAACTTTAAAACTATTAGTGTTACCTTCTGGCCTGTAAAAAAAAAAAAATAAATAAATAAAGGTTGAGAAAATAGTACAGTAAATATTTTGATGGCTTCTCATACAACTTTATAACCTTCCTCTGTTCATAACATCAAAGAAACTGGGATTTGGACTTTGTGCTCTTTTTAAAATTTTATCAGTTGCAAATGAAATTCAGCTTTTCTATTGAAGCCCCTAAGAAGCTAGAATGGAGATTTGTAAATAGCATGTACTGACTGCATTGAATTTAGGTGATACAAAGTTGGCAGATGAATATATAGTAAAAAGATTGGGAGTTAACAGACGTGCTCACTGTGGATCAGAATGGTATTATTAAATTATTATGGAAAATGTGCTGTAAGGATAAAAATTAACTGTTTATCAGAAATCATGGTTCTTTCTTTTATTAAACATACCCTGCAAGACATGGTATAGTATTTATTTAACAAAATGTTAACTACAAAATGTCATAAGCCAAAACCTACCTACCAATTGTTGAAGATTCTCACAGTTCTACTTTCAAGCAGTTCTTGGCAAAACACATCCAGTTAAACAAGGAGGAGGGGCTCCATGAGGGTTCAGGTAAGAGACCATCTGCCCTGGCGATTTGTGTCTTTCTGAGTAGTTCATCCTGGATGAAGACAGTATTAGACCCTGTTTCCCGGAGCAAAATGGTTTCTATGTTCTTACAGTTTAAAAGGATCCTCATTTTCAATCATAGGATTCAGAAATTTCTATAATAAAATTCACATTTTTAAAGAAACTAGGTAAGTCAGAAAACGTCTAGAGTGTGGCATTTTTTTGCTTCTATAAAACATTATGAGTGAGGATATGAAATCACCTTTCTGTCCATCATATTTATCATATAATTTTTCAAGCCCTTCACATTTGAAAAAATATAAAACATGTTTCTCAGTGGACTTCTTGTCCTTAATTTTTAAACCCAGTTTTTTTTTTCAAGGAAATTCAATCCTTATGCTCCCCATTCCTTTCTATTCAACTCATCAAAAAGTAGTTCATCCTTACATATTTGACATTTGGCATAAATCTTCTATCCTTTTTTATTAAACACAGGAAGCTGGACTTGCCAATAGTAAACAAATCAAAATATTCTATTTCAGGGGTTGGGAATGCAACATACCTAAGGCGCTGGGTTGCATCCCCATCAGCCCTTTCCACTAATTCGTTTCATGCCAAATTTGTCAAGTAATTTATATTTATGTATCTACATGCAGATGCACAAAACATATTTTTCCTCCATTTTCAAACCTGTGGATGTCATAAGTCAAATGAAATATGAAGGAGTATGCACACGTTTAGCATGTACAAAAATAAACAACTATTAAAAAAGTCAAGAGAATAGTGTGCTAGCAATACATGAACTCATTTGTATTTTCTCTCTTGTTTCAGTTTCATTAATTAACATTTGAAAGTTATTTTAAAATTATTATTGTGTGTGTTTGTGTTTGCATGTGTATTTTGCTGCATGTGAACAAGTCAGTGGAGTACTTGTGGAGTCTGTTCTCTCTTTCCATGTCACGTAGGGACCAGGGATGGAACTCAGGTCACCAGAATTTAGACAACTAATGTCTTTATGTACTGGGTTTATCACCAGATTAAAAAATGTTTTATAAATTATTTTTTCTGGAAAACTAACATCTAACATTACTGGAAAGATACTGGTTTTGTATACATATTACCTGTTTTAAAAATGTTTGTATTATATTGGTATTTAAGAATTATTTACATTATAATAATGAGAAATTAAATCAATATAAGAAAAATGCCATTGTCATTTGTAAGCTTGTTTTTTGTTTTTTATTTTTTGTTTTGTTTTGTTTTTTTTTTTGAGACAGGGTTTCTCTGGGTAGCTTTGCGCCTTTCCTGGAACTCACTTGGTAGCCCAGTCTGGACTCAAACTCACAGAGATCTGCCTGGCTCTGCCTCCCAAGTGCTGGGATTAAAGGCATGCACCACCACCACCTGGCTGTAAGCTTGTGATTAAGTGATGTGAGGATTGATATTCAGACTTACTGAATTGAAAAAAAATTGCATTTGCACTTTGTTCTTTTTTTAAAATTTTTATTTATTTATTTATTTTTATTTTGCAATACAATTCAGTTCTACATATCAGCCATGAATTCCCTTGTTCTCCCCAACCCGCCCCCCTCACCTTCCGCCCAGCCCACCCCCCATTCCTACCTCCTCCAAGGCAAAGACTCCCCCGAGGACTGAGATCAACCTGGTAGACTCAGTCCAGGCAGGTCCAGTCCCCTCCTCCCAGGCCGAGCCAAACAACCCTGCATAGGCCCCAGATTTTAAACAGCCAGCTCATGCAATGAGCACAGGACCCAGTCCCACTGCCTGGATGCCTCCCAAACAGATCAAGCCAATCAACTGTCTCACCCATTCAGAGGGCCTGATCCAGTTGGGGGCCCCTCAGCCATTGGTTCATAGTTCATGTGTTTTCATTCGTTTGGCTATTTGTCCCTGTGCTTTATCCAGCCTTGGTCTCAACAATTCTCGCTCATATAAACCCTCCTCTTTGGCGATAATTGGACTCCTGTAGCTCCATCCGGGGCCTAGCTGTGGATCTCTGCATCCAGAACCCTCAGTCATTGGATGGGGTTTCTAGCCCGACAATTAGGGTGTTTGGCCATCCCATCACCAGAGTAGGTCAGTTTGGGCTGTCTCTCGACCTTTGCCAGCAGTCTATTGTGGGGTTATCTTTGTGGATTTCTGTGGGCCTCTCTAGCACTTTGCTTCCTCCTATTCTCATGTAGTCTTCATTTACCATGGTCTCCTATTCCTTGTTCTCCCTCTGTTCTTGATCCAGCTGGCATCTCCCACTCCCCCAAACTCTCTTTCCCTCGACCCTCACCCTTCATTACCCCTACTCATGTCCAGGCTGTTCATGTAGATCTCTTCCATTTCTCCGTCATTGGGCAATCCCCCTGTCTTTCTTGGGGTCTTGTTTTCCAGGTAGCCTCCCTGGTGATGTGAGCAGCAGTCCAGTCATCCTTGTTCCACATCTAGTATCCTCCTATGAGTGAGTACATACCATGTTTATCTTTCTGAATCTAGGCTACCTCACTCAGGATGATTTTTTTCTAGATGCATCCATTTGCCTGCAAACCTCATGATGTCATTGTTTTTCTCTGCTGAGTAGTATTCCATTGTGTATATGTACCACATTTTATTTATTAATTCTTCAGTTGAAGGGCATCTAGGTTTTTTTCCAGGTTCTGGCTATTACAAACAATGCTGATATGAACATAGCTGAGCAAGTGCCCTTGTGGTATGATTGAGCATTCCTTGGGTATATGCCCAAGAGTGGTATAGCTGGATCTTGGGGGAGATTGATTCCCAATTTTCTAAGAAAGCGCCATATTGATTTCCAAAGTGGTTGTACAAGCTTGCATTCGCACCAGCAGTGGAGGAGAGTTCCCCTAGCTCCACATCCTCTCCAGCATAAGGTGTCTTCAGTGTTTTTGATCTTAGCCATTCTGACAGGTGTAAGGTAGTATCTCAGAGTTGTTTGATTTGCATTTCCCTGATGATTAGGGATGTTGAGCAATTCCTTAAATGTCTTTCAGCCATTTGAGTTTCCTCTGTTGAGAATTCTCTGTTTAGTTCTATAGCCCATTTCTTAATTGGAATGTTGGGCATTTTGATGTCTAATTTCTTGAGTTCCTAATGTATTCTGGATATCAGTCCTCTGTCAGATGTGGGGTTGGTGAATACTTTTCCCATTCTGTAGGCTGTTGCTTTGCCTTTTTGACCATATCCTTTGCTCTACAAAAGCTTCTCAGTTTCAAGAGGTTCCATTGATTGATTGTTTCTCTCAGTGTCTGTGCTACTGGTGTTATATTTAGGAAGTGATCTCCTATGCCAATGCATTCAAGACTATTTCCTACTTTCTCTTCTAGCAGGTTCAGAGTAGCTGGATTTATGTTGAGGTCCTTGATCCACTTGGACTTACGTTTTGTGCAAGGTGATAGATATGGATCTATTTGCAGCCTTCTACATGTTGATATCCAGTTATGCCAGCACCATTTGTTGAAGATGCTTTCTTTTTTCCATTGTGCACTTTTGGCTTCTTTGTCAAAAACTATTTGTTCATAGGTGTGCGGATTAATGTCAGGGTCTTCAATTTGATTCCATTGGTCCACATGTTGGTTTTTATGCCAGTACCAAGCTATTTTTATTACTGTAGCTCTATAGTAGAGCTTGAAGTCAGGGATGGTGATGCCTCCCGAGGTTGTGTTATTGTACAGGATTCTTTTGGCTATCCTGGGTTTTTTGTTTTTCCATATGACATTCAGTATTATTCTTTCCAGGTCTGGGAAGAATTGTGTTGGTATTTTGATGGGGATTGCATTGAATCTGTAGATTGCTTTTGGTAAGATTGCCATTTTCACTATGTTAGTCCTGCCTATCCGTGAGCATGGGAGATCTTTCCATTTTCAGACATCTTCTTCAATTTCTTTTTTCGGGGACTTAAAGTTCTTGTCATATAGGTCCTTCACTTGCTTGGTTAGTGTTACCCCAAGGTATTTTATGTCATTTGTGGCTATTGTAAAGGGTGATGTATCTCTGATTTCCTTCTCAGCTTCTTTGTCCATTGTATATAGGAGGGCTACTGATTTTTTTGAGTTGATCTTGTATCCTGCTATGTTGCTGAAGGTGTTTATAAGCTGTATCAGTTCCTTGGTGGAATCTTTGGGGTCACTCAAGTACATTATCATGTCATCTGCAAATAGGGAAAGCTTGACTTCTTCCTTTCCAATTTGTATCCCCTTAATCTCCTTATGTTGTCTTATTGCTCTGGCTAGAACTTCAAGTACTACATTGAATAAGTATGGGGAGAGCCTTGCCTCATTCCTGATTTTAGTGGAATTGCTTTGAGTTTCTCTCCATTTAATTTGATGTTGGCTGTTGGCTTGCTGTAAATTGCCTTTATTATGTTTAGGTATGGTCCCTGTATTTCTGATCGCTCCAAGACCTTTATCATGAAGGAGTGTTGGATTTTGTCAAATGCCTTTTCTGTCTCTAGTGAGATAATCATGTGGTTTTTTTCTTTGAGTTTGTTTATATGGTGTATTACATTGATGGACTTTCGTATTTTGAAGCACCCTTGCATCCCTGGTATGAAGCCTGCTTGATCATGGTGGATAATTGTTTTGATGCGTTCTTGGAGTCTGTTTGCCAGTATTTTATTGAGTATTTTTGCATCAATGTTCATGAGGGAGATTGGTCTGTAGTTCTCTTTCTTTGTTGTATCCTTGTTTGGTTTAGGAATCAGGGTAATTGTAGCCTCATAGAAGGAGTTTGGTAATGTTCCTTCTGTTTCTATTGTGTGGAACAATTTAAAGAGTATTGGTATTAACTCTTCTTTGAAGATCTGGAAGAATTCTGCGCTGAAACCATCTGGTCCTGGGCTTTTTTTGGTTGGGAGACTTTTAATGACTGTTTCTATTTCCTTAGGGTTATTGGACTATTTAAATAGTTTATCTGGTCTTGATTTAACTTAGGTATGTGGTACCTATCCAGAAAGTTATCCATTTTTTTTTTTTGAGACAAGGTTTCTCTGTGTAGCTTTGCGCCTTTCCTGGGACCCACTTGGTAGCCCAGGCTGGCCTCGAACTCACAGATATCCGCCTGGCTCTGCCTCCCGATTGCTGGGATTAAAGGCGTGCGCCACCACCGCCTGGCAAGTTATCCATTTCTTTTAGGTTTTCCAGTTTATTTTTATTTTATTTTATTTTTATTTTTTTTGGTTTTTCGAGACAGGGTTTCTCTGTGTAGCTTTGCGCCTCTCCTGGAACTCACTTGGTAGCCCAGGCTGGCCTTGAACTCACAGAAATCCGCCTGGCTCTGCCTCCCTAGTGCTGGGATTAAAGGCGTGCGCTACCACTCCAGTTTCTTTTAATTATGGGTTTCTATTATGTTCTAATTCATTGAAAAAGAATGAATTGGTTTAATCAGTGCTTCAATATGAATTTAATTTTAATTTACTTGTGGCAGAAACATTTAAATCCTTCCTTGGAAGTTCCAGTCTTAAGAACTTTTACTCAATCATGGCTTTATTATTCCAGTACTATTTTTTTTTTAGTAAAAAATCAACATCTTGAATTTCAAGATGTCTTTTATTTATTTATAAATGATGTGTGCAAGAAAATAAATCCCAAGCATATGTTACTGATAAAGAATTGGTGGAACTGATGTAGCCAATACACTTTATCTAGAAGTTTTCATAGGTGTGTCATGAAAGGCATTTCCCATGAAATTCTAACTGAAATGTGGTCTAACCCTAGAAATGGAAGCTGATCTGCTACCAAGACTGCAGGCTTAAAAGCTACTTCTGATTTCAATTGCTTTCTTAGACATTGTTCATGGTGAAGGGACACCATGACCATGGCAACTCTTGTAAAAGAAAGTATTTAATTGGTAGCTTGCTTACAGTTTCAAAGGTTAAGTCCATTTTTATGTTGGCATGGATCATGGCATCAGGGAGCATAGTGGCAGGCAAATGTGGTGCTGGAGAAGTAGCTAAGTGGTACATCCTTACCTGTCAGCCCAAGAGAGGGACTCAGGGTTTGATATGGGCTTTTAAAACCTCAAAGCCCATCCCCAGTGACATACTTCATCCTACAAGGCCACACCTCTTAATTTTTCTCATCCTTTCAAAAAGTGCCACTTCCTCGTGACTAAGCATTCAAATATATGAGCAGATGGGTGCCATTCTCATTCAAATGACCACAATTGCAGAAGTATGAAATGTCTAAATGTACATAAATATAAATTTAATGATTGTGAGAACTCAAGTATTCCCCATGGAGTGTTAATACTGAATTTATTAAGTGTATGGATGTTTTTGTTGTTGTTGTTGCGAATTTGTCAAAGAACATCTTTTTCCACAAATGAAACATTATCCTCATTATTATCTTGGAAAGTATGATAGTAACTTTAAAGTCAAAACTGATTAAATATTTTGCTGTGAGAATGGTGGTATCATTAATGTTTCTGCATATTTTCACACTTGTGCCAGAATTTATAACTGAAAACTAACTAGGCTTGAACAGCTAATAGATGATAAACTGATGTGAAGATATGAAGAAATAAATGATGGAGCTTGTACAGACAGTGTTTTTACTGTGATACAAATATTGGCGTCAAAGTCTAACTGAAATCCTTTCCTTAGTGAAAGAATAATGTGTTTGAAAATATTTGCTAAATGGTAGCTTCCAGTCAAGTTTGTATATAGATTGCTTAAATAAACAGAGCAACATTCAAGCAGGAAATAGAACATTGAGGAACATGTACCCTGTCTCTACAAGAGCTGGGTTCTTATTTTATTACCCCGTGTCCTATTATACCAATTTCAAAGCATATTAAAATTTAAGAAAACTGTGACATTTCAAATGATTGAACCTGTTTTCTTCATTCAGTGCCTTAGTGTGATTTGAAGCTCACATGTGACAGCGGTAAAGGATATTTTTAATTAAATAATTATGCAATTATCACATTTTGATAAATTGTAATTATTGCTCGTTTATTCTCTTCACATATTTCAACTCAGTGTCAGTGGAGTTTATACATGGGAAGAAGGAGGGGCACTTACTTTTTTAATCAGAAGTACTCTGGAAGTGAGCATTTCCAAAGCAGAATCCTTGATATATTCTGCAAGAACTCTAGGAACAGTTAGCAGAGTCAGCACAGAATAAGAATAGAGCAGAGTTGCAAATCACTTACTAAAAACACACAAAGGCTTGGGAGGATGAGCTCAAGGCACTTACAGGAGTCTATCATTTTCTGGTGGTCAGTTTGCCACTCCCATAAACCAGCAGAGACTTCTGTGACTACACAGATCACAGATTTCTCTGTGTTCAATGAGGTACTAGGTGCTGCCTTTAGCAACAGGGCCTTATCATCAGGGATAGATATAATCAATAGCCTTGGTTGGATTCTTAGGGAATGCCCATGAGGCCCCTCTGTCCAACAACTCTATTAGATGTAACCCATTACCATGTAACACTGGAGATATCATTTGGTGGGAGAGATGTCCAGCTGGTGCTTTTTCTCCCTCATTATTTGGTGATTCCATTTAAATTTCTTTCATATATGTGTAAATTTTAAAAAAGCTTCTACTATTTTAGGTTTCCATATAGCCCTTCAAATGGCCCTTAGTTTTAGCTGCCCCACCCTTTATAGTTTTTAATATCTCTTTTCCCTTCCCCTTCCCATTTGACCCTCCTGTTCCAGTCTCCCCAACCTGTCCATCCACAATTGTCTACCCTATTTCCCTTACCAAGAGAGACTCCCTCCCTCCTCACCTGTCCCTTACTCTATACCAAACCTCTGTGGTTATATGGATTACAGCCTGCTTATTGAAAATTTAACAGCTAAAATCCACATATAAGCAAATATATATCATATTTCCCTTTTTGCAGGGTCTGGGTTACCTCACTCAGGATATTTTTTTCCTGGCTTTATCCATTTACCTAAAAATTTCATGATTCCACTTTTCTAAACAGCTAAATAACATTCCATTACGGAAATGTGCCACCTTTTCTTTAGCCATTCATATATTAAAGTACATCCGGGCTGTTTTCAACTCCTGGTTACTATGAAAATAGCAGCAACGAATGTGTGTGAGCAAATGTCTGTGTAGTAGACATAAGGATATATGTTCAAGAGTGGTATAGCTGAATCTTGAGTTAGGTATTCATTTATTTTATTAATAATTTCATACATGCTACGATGGGTTTTGATCAAATCCACTTTCCACTCCTTCTCGTCCATATTTTCCACTCGTCCTCCCTAGCACTGTTCTTCCTAACTCCATGTGTTCTGTTTATTTCTCAAAGTCACTGAGTTCATTCAGTGCTACTTGTATGTGCATGGGTGCTGGAACATCTGCCAGAGCATGTTTTTTTCCTTAGGGGTTGCATCCCTGAAGCAAACTGATTCTACCTCCCCAGAATCCATCAGTTGCCAGTATCTGCTACTCAGCAAAGGATAGAGCTTCCTGAGTCCCACCCTAGTCCATGCTGAGGCTTTGGGTGGCTTGGTCTTGTGTAGGTTTTGTGCACACAGTTACAGTAGCTGTGAGTTACATGTGCGATACCATCTGTGTCCTGTATAGCACATGATATTCTGTTGCAGATGTAAAAAATCTCTGGCTCTTGTCATCTTCTACTATCTCTTCCCTGATGATCCCTGAGCCTTGGGTAAATAGGTGTTATATACATGTCTTATTCAAAGCAGAGGATGGCAGTCTTATTTTTTTGCATGTTGGCTAGGTGTGGATTTCTGTATTTATCATCATCTACTGCAAAAAGAAACTTCACTGATAAGACATGAGAGATCTGTGGGTATAAATAAGTTAGGGACTTAGAAGGTAGTTTCCCACTATGTCCATTTAGCAGAATAACACAATTAGGTTTTATCTTAGAACTTATGACCCGCAAATCACTGTTCTCTGGCCTATTTAAAAAATCATAGGCATGAGTTATTTTATAAGAACTACCCGGGCCATCCATGAGGGCTATATCCTCTTGACATGATCAGGTTCCACAGTCTTTGCCTTCAGACACCATAATACCAAAAATCAGGTTTCAGCACATAAGCCTGAGTGGAAAGCATACAATTCAGTCTATAGCTCACAATGTGTCAGAAAATACCCCAGTTCTGACAAGTATCCATCATTTAAACAGGCAAAGGGAAACAATTCATCCTGTTTAATCCCAGTTGTTTAGAGCGAAACACATAGGACTCATGATATTGTTTTTAAAACTACCAAAGTATACTGTAAAATTATATACATTATAAAATCCAACAATAATACATATTACTTGTGGTGATTAGTTTTATGTCAACTTGACACAAGCTAGAGTTATCTGCAAGGAGGTACCCTCAATTGAGAAATGTCCCCATAAGATTGATCTGTAGGGCATTTTCTTTTTTTTTTTTTTTGTTAAAATATTTTATTGATATAAATTTACATTAGTCAAATTTCTTATTCTAGTAATCACAAGTGGAATTCAAAAGTCATGATTAAAATTTATTATTTGTAAAACAACAGACATATTCTAATAGTCAATGGGAAGGAATGAAGAAAAAAGAAGTAAAGGCATTAAGAAGAAACTGTAAGCATAGATTGGTCCAGGAATGGGAAATAGTAAGATCTCCTGGATAAACTTGGAGGGGGTAAGTGGAAGGGGATCTGGGATGGAAACATGAGGGATTGAGATGGCCGAGTTGGGGGAGGGCTGAGAGGGAGAGCAAGGAAAGAGATATCTTAAGAGAGGAAGACATTATGGGTTAAGGGAGAAATTTAGTTCTAGGGAAATCCTCAGGAACCCATAATGGTGACTCCAGCTAAGACTCCTAGCAATAGTGGAGAAGAAGCCTGAACTAGCCATCTCCTGTAATCAGATTGGTGACTACCGTAATTGTCCTCACAGAATCTACATCCAATAACTGATGGAAGCAGATATAGTGATGCAGCCAAGCACTGGGCTGAGCTCCTGGAGTTCAGTTGAAGAGAGGGAGGAGGGATTATAGGAGCAGGAGGGGGTCAAGATGATGATGGGGAAATCCACGGAAACAGTTGAACAGAGCTAGTGGGAGCTCACGGACTCTGGTCTGACAGTTAGTGAACATGCATAGGATCGAACTAGGCCCTCTGAATCTAGGTGACAGATGTGTGGCTTTATCCGTTTGTGGGGCCCCTGGCAGTGGGACCAGGACTTATCGTGGGTACATGAACTAGCTTTTTTGGGGCCCATTCCCTGTAGTGGGATATCTTGTCAGCCTTGATACAGAGAGGAGTGACTTAGTCCTTCCCCAACTTGATATGCCAGCCTTTATTGACTCCTCAAGGGAGGCCTAATGCCCTATACGGAAGGAATGGGGGTGGGGGAAAAGAAACAGGGGAGAGGGAGAAGGGGAGGAAGGGGAAACTGCTTGGCATGTAAAATGAAAAAAAATTAAAAAGAGGAAACTATTTTCAACACTTTAAGGAAGCATGCTTAAAATGCCAACTCACTGTTATAGTTATTTCATAGATCTAAAAATTATTAAATAATTTTTATAAGAGGCAGTTATGGATTCTCTTCTTGAGAGTGTACAGGATTTAGTTGAGTTGTATACAGAAAGGTAAAATCAATACCCTATAATGATGAAGCCAGATGGACACTACCTTAGCCAAGCTTACTAACAAGAGTCATACAATAGGTTATCGCACTCCACTCTCACCTCTGCTAACTCCTTTAACAAAGTCTGTAGACCTACTATAACCAGGAGAAGACATTACAACAGCTCACCTCTACTAATTCCTCTCACAAAGTCTGTAGACCTACTGTAACCATAAGAAGATATTACAACAGCCTAAAACAAAGACAACAAAGGAAATATTTGACCATAACTAACCGTACAATACCGAGCTTCTGTCACAGTAGAAGGATGCTGAGTAGCCATGTCCCCGTATGCAATGTGACTATCTAAAATGGACTCTATGACAGAATAGGGACATTGGGGAAAAGAATGTAAATATGACCAAAATATTAACAAAAATGCTAGTAAATCTTAATATATTAAAGTACGTAACATCATCGTATAAAGCATTGATATTTGGGACTAAAAGTAAATATTATATAAACAGATTCAGTGACTGTTACAAAACAATTCATATTTCTAAAATACTTATAAAACCATTCTTAGAAATCATTTGTAATGTTAATGTAAAGTACTAAACAAAACTTGTCATTTTTTATTTCTATCTGCAACAAGTGCAATGTGGACTCTGGCTCTGTTTTGTAATCTATATCATGGGGAATAAGATAAAGTAACTAACTGGATATTCTCTTGAATATTCCACTCTTTCATTAGTGATCAATTGGGAGGTCCCAGTCTCTTGTGGGTGGTGTAGTCCCAGGGCTGATGACCCTGAGTTCTATAAGAAAGCAGAATGACAAGTTATGATGAACAAATTAGTAAACAGTACCATTCTGTTGTCTCTGCATCAGCTTCTGCCCCCAGATCCCTGTTCTGGAGAGCCTGCTTGAGTTCCTGTCCTGACTTTCTTCAATGATGTATAACAATGCAGAAATGTAAGCCTAATACACCCTTTCCTATTCAATTTGCTTTTCGGTCATGGTGTTTCATCAGAGCCATAGAAACCCTACCTAAGACACTACTCCATCTTCACTTGATACTAACGTGTAGGTATATTTCACCCAAATAGAACTTATAGCACTAATATTCAAACTAAAATATTGTATAAATATGATGCACCTAATATTCTAGTGATTTTATTCTCATCACTGTCTGAATTTCCAAATGTAGCAGTTTCTGTAAGCATGAAAATTTTGCTTGTACAAGTTCCAATATCTATGTGAAAATTTCATTTGACTTTTTACTGTCTAAAGAACTTTCTAGCACCTCAACATTGAAAGTGTAGTTTGGCTCATCTTAAAAATATTTATTATTGGTTTAAAAAAATATTTATTATTGAAATTTCTTTCACTTGGGGTAAGTTTCAATCTTTGGGGTCTGTTTATCCCAGTGAAAATTTAACTAGCATTCTACTATCATTGTCTTATGTAATGACACATATGATGCTTCTTTGTATCACTAGTTGTCAGTAGTTTGATTATAATGTCCCTTAGTGTGGTTTTCTGATGTTTGTTTTGCTTGGTATCAACTAAGCTTGTTGGCTCTCTATGATTATGGTTGTCTTGGGTATTTATGCACTTACTATTTCTTCAAATAATTATTCTGTACTCTGCACCTCCTATCTATTTTACTGTGGGACTCCTTCTATATATAATACATGCATGGATTTACTTGATACTTTTCTTAAGTCATTTAAGTAAGTTGCTTGCACTCTCTTTCTCCTTTTCTCCTCTTCCTGCCTACTGACATCCCTGTCTCTTCCTTCTCCCTCATTTTGTCTTACCTCCTCCTCCCTCCTTATTTCTCAGACAACATTCTTCTCTCACTATCTCTGTCTCTACTTTCTAATTATCTGTACACAATGCCTTTTTCTTTTTGCAAACATTTTATTTGATTTTATGCTCAGTCTATGAAATTTGGAAATACTCCAGATGTTTGTTTTTACCATTAGAAGTTAAAATTGCTGATATTTTGTAGATATAATTTCCCTTCTTGTTATATATACTTTACAGTGATTTTTTTATTAGATTTTAAACTATGTCATGTCCATGCTGTGTGGGTATACTTTTTATACAATCTGCAGTTCCATTTTTATGACTGATATTTTAGTCTCAATTCTTGGTTAATTTCTGGTTTAACAGTTGATCAAATGATAGACACTATGCTTGTTTATGAGTGCTATATTGTCTTTTTAAAATATGTTGTATGTCTTTTCATACTTACAATTACTTGCAAATCAACACATTTTTGGAGAAGTTTTATTATGTACTTCACTAAGATACTTTGAGTATATATTTTCTTTTTTTCTCTATTTTATTAAGAAATTTTATTATTCATTTTACATACCATTCTTGATATATTGGAAGGTGAGTATCCCCATGGATTTGCAGCTATTAAAATAATGTCTCTCCTTTTACTAAATATAAACAATGTTTTTATATGCATATTATGTTTTTAGGTTTCATTGATTTTTCTGTGATTCTGAGTTCATGTGTCTAAATGTGTATTGATGTAAAGGAGATGTCTGAGTTTTGACCAGAGCTCTCTGCAGCTTTGTCTACAAATAATTAAACATCATACACATTTGTCTTACTCAGTTTGTGAAGAAAGTCCTTACCCCATAGCCAGAATTACTTAATTATAAAAAGGAAGTGTCTAAAGTTCCAAATATCATTCAGGGCCCAACATGACCTATAACTTAATGTTAATTCCTCACTCTTCAGGTTCTTACCTGTAGTTCTAGACATTTACTGGAGGTCTCATATGTACCTCCATGGGAAATTCTACGTATTTCTAGCACTCTTCCACTTTTATTTTTTTTTAATTAAGAGTTTTTCCATTCATTTTACATATCAACCACGGATTCCCCTGCCCTCCCTCCTTCCACCTCCCAGCATTCCCCCCAACCCATCCCCCTTCCTACCTCCTCAAAGGCAATGTCTCCCCTAGGGAGTCAGCAGAGCCTGGTGTATTTAGATGAGGCAGGTCCAAGCCCCCACTCCATGCACCAAGGCTGAGCAAATTATCTCAGCATAGGCACTAGGTTCCAAAATGCAGGCTCATATAGTAAGGACAGGTCCTGGTCTCACTGCCTGGGGCCCCCTAAACAGTTCAAGCTAAACAACTGTCTCACTTATCCAGAGGGCCTAGTCCAGTACCATGGGGGCTCCTCAGCTATTGGTTCACAGTTTATGTGTTTCCACTAGTTTGGCTAGCATTCCTCCACTTTTGACAGTTTTTTTTTTGTAGAAAGAATGTAACATCTCTAAGACAGAATTGACAGAAGCAATAAAACACACTGCAATCTTAAAACATATACTTTGGTGTTGGAGCTTGGTGACGTATTTGAGGGGGGCTGACAGCTGTAGCTGAGGTGACAGTGGCAAACATAAGATACAGAGATTCTTAATAAGGGGCCTCAATTCTTGTTCTTCCTCAAAATGATTTAGGACCAGCACTCAAATTCCAGGTAATTTCACACTGGAATTTTTCTTTACCTACATTCTCTATGTGTGAGAGAGATTTTCTGCTTTCCCCAGGTTTCCAGAAATACAAAAAAAGTCTATAATTGGCTCAATAGACATTAAAATTACTGTAACAAATATTACAGATAAGTGTATTTTTATGTACTAACTGAGAAAAAGTCAGTTTGGTACTACTTCATTGTCTGTATTTTAATGACGCCATTCGGTTGGATTATACTACTTAATTGGTGAATGTAATAGAAAATAGTAAGTGTTCCTTTTATGAAAGAACTCTAGTCAAATTATGTGCTTAAAAAATTTAAACATGTCTATTTTAAAAAAAAATCTGTATAATTTCCTTTGGAAATTCATAGTTGCTATGATCATCAAGAAAAAAATTCAGTATTTCTCAAACTTTCTTGTCTTTTAAAAATGGATTTTTAATTTTAAATTTTGGATACACTTATTTATATATTTGTGCCAAAAGGAGAGGAGTGGCTGGAGAAGAGGGGGAGGAAGAGGACGAGGAGAATGCGGAGATCATAGGACAGCTTGTAGGAGCCAGTTCTGTCTTGCCACTACAGTCCAACCCAGGTTGTCAGATTTTGTGGGAAACACTTTTAGTAACTGAGCCATCTTGCCAGAATATGCACAGCAGATTCAAATACAAGTGCTCTTGGAAACAGTTTGGAGAGCATATTCTAGTGCCTAGCAGTACTGAGGGCTTTGCAAATCATGACATAACATCATTGTCCAGTCATTTTAGTTACATTATTTACATAATATTACTTCTTATATGAGATTTACTTCTATCCATCTTTTAATATTCTTCATAATTTTATGAGGTATAAAATATTAATATCCCCATTTCACATATTTAACTTGCCCAGCATTTAAGTAGTAATTTGGAAATCGGGCTATATGGTTACAAAGTTTCCTGACTTAACCTTCAGCAATATCTTTCCAGTAGGTATTGAAACTTGGTAAACATATTGTAAACCAAGAAAATAAATCATTGTTTCTTAACTATTAATTTTTTTAGGAACTCACACAGGAATTCAAAAACAATAAAATCTAGCCTAATGTATATAAACACATATATGCACACACATGATAATTATTATGATACATATAGAACAATGATTATTTTATATGAAATATGGCTAAACCAATAATTAATAATCAATGAACTAGAATGTCTTTCAGACTAGCTTAGTTTTATTTACTCTTTTCTTCTTAGCAATTCCTGTCCCCCTTTAAGTTCATTTTCTCAAAATCACTTGACAACTGCTCATTCTTATTTTGAATCAAAGTACTTTTTGCTGATTCAGATAGGATACTACTCTGGTTTATTTTATTACTCTCTGATTTGATAAAAACTGTATGGCTTATATCTGCTTTTATTTCAGTTTGTCTTAGGATTTTAATTTCTTCATAATAAAGAAGTACAAAAGATTCTCATGCATTAAATTTCAAGAATGATATAAAATTAAATGGATACCTATCTCAACAAAAATATCTTTTATTTAAATGATAAAATTCTTTTAGGAGAGAATTCTTAATGTTGTCAATAAAATTACTTATTTTTGAATTGTTTAATTGCAGACCAGAATGAAATATGGAAGAAGAAAGACTTAGACTTGGTATCATTTGTCCATTTAACATATTTCCCTAAACTAAGTTTCACAGAGTGGGTAACTTCTGCTTCCAAAACTGCAATTACAGTATTGACCCCAGTATAAGATTTATGTGCAACCAATTACAATAGTATGATTTATAGTCTGTATTATCCAGGACAAATGAATTTACTTTTTAGTCTCTAAAAATTACTTATTTGATTTAAAGAAGATACCAACACAGAAAGAAATTCATTAGTGTTCAACACAAAATAGATGGCTCAACAAATAACTTTTGAAAAATGGAGTGAATAAGGAAATAGGCAATTGCACTGCAAGTTCCAAATATTTTCTGAAATGTTATAACATATCTAGTATACATATATATGTTTAGTAAATTCTAGAAATGTATTTTTCTTTTCCATCTTCTTCTGGTTGTATAATTTGACTAAGATTTGGTATCTCAGTTAATTATCAAGTGTCAAGTGCATAGTGTTTGAGGTGGGTGACAACTGTAGCTGAGGTGATAAGGGCAAACAGAAGATACTGAGATTCCCAATAAGGGACCTCAATTCTTGTTCTTCCTCAAAATGATTTAGAACCAGCACTCAAATTCCAGATAAACTCGACAGTAATGATACCTTTGGGCAAATTACGCTTTTTCCTAAAGGCCATTCCAATTTATTTCTTTATGCAAGGTTCTCACGTTGTATTTTTATTTACAAAGGATCAGTTTTTGGTAAGTCCCATTCTATAAACAATCCTGTTTTAGGTAGCACAAGAGTGCACACAATCCATGGAATAGCAATTTCCTCTAAAAATGAATATTTTAGAGGAAATACAGACAATTTTTTTTTTAACCAGAGAAGTTTGACTAAACAGTGCTTTCTTATGCCGAAAAGGATGTCAGAAGAACTAATGAGGCTAAATCAATGTGGACTTACTTTGAGATTAGTAGAGTTGAAATTGTTTTTCCTCCTATTAAATATAATATCTAATTTATTAAGCAGCTGGTAGGGTACACAATGTTTTACATGTGATATTTTATTTCATCTTTACTGAGCAGATAAAAATCCCTCTTTTATAGACATACAACTGAAGAGGAGAGAGGTTAAATAATTTTCTCAAGGTCACACATTTCAAAATAAGGGAGCTTTTACCTTGCCATGGTTCCACAGTCATCAGCTTTGGTGGGACTTTCAGAAAGGAAAGTTAGATATAAGTGAAAACCTACCTCATCTTCAAGCCCATGTGAGAGAATAGAGTGTGCTACAAAGTGGAATTCTTGAAGCAGGGAACGTTATGATTGGAAGAGGCAGTTACTCAATGACCTCATCAGGATCTTAGCATCTTTCTTGCTAGTCCCATACATATGTTATATGTTTATATTATTCCAGTTTAAAAGCAATTGGAAGCTCATAGCAAAAGTAGACAGAATGTATGGAGATTCTTCATGTATTCCAGTCCTGTATGTAAAAGCACATCTCTAATAAAATGGTGCCTTTCTGATGATTAATTTAGTGACATCAGTGAACATCATCACCCAGGATTCGATATTAACATTAGGGAACTTTCTTCTTGTTGCATGTGGCAATGAGTGTGGACAATGTATAATGTCATGTGCCCATCATTTTAGGTTCATACAGATTTCCACGACTGCAAACTTGGTTTTGCTCTACATATTTATCTCACTTATTTCTCTGAAGATCTGTGATCTGGAGCAACATTTTGTGTGCCTGGTTGCCATCTGTTTATCTTGTTTGGTGAGGTGTCTGTTAAAATGTCCCACCTATTCATTGAGTTGTGTCTTCCCCTTATCAAGTGTTAGGAGTTATTTGTATTTGGGGGACAAAAGTTCTTTAATAGTAATGTTCTCCCCAAGTATTTTCTCCCAACTCGTGACTTACCTTTTCATCTCTTTGCACTGTCTTACTCAAAGGAGAAAATTTTAACCTTAATAATGTGCAGCACATCAATCATTTCTTTTGCATATTGTATCTTTGAAAATTTATCTAAAAAAGCCAGCATGTCTCACAAGATAATATTTTGTCTATTTTCCCATTTATGACTTTTATATTTTTGCATTTTACATATAGTTCTATAATCAATTTAGAGTTAATTTAAGATATAATGTATATGTCCATATTTCTCTTCCTTCTTTTGATATCTAGCACCTCCAGGCCAATTTGTTGTTTAGGTGCTCTGTCCTATTTTAATGTCTTTGTTTCACTGTTAAAGACAAACTGACTAGATTTATTGACTGCTATTTTTGAGTTATCTATATTGTTCATTTACATTTGTGTCTCTTTTTTGGAAATACCACACTGTCTTGATTGCTATATATATACTTTTTAAAAAGTCTTTGTGTTTATAAAATTTCTGACAGTAGTAATCAGTGTTTGCAAAGTGGGATGGTATTTCTGAAACTATACAAAACAAAAAACAAACAAACAACAACTTACATTCATCTACTCTTTAAACCACCCCTGAATAAAACTTCATAGAAAAGGAACTTAACTGTTTTAGCTTACAAAACCTAAGACAACCACTGCAAAAGTTGTTGATGAGGACTGATCGTTTTAACTGTTTGTCAAGAATATAAGAAAATCTAGACCTTTTGTCCAACTCCACATTTGCTGAACTCATGAATTTAATCATGTGTTCTGGAAAAGGAATGCATTGGGGAAATGATAGGCTTCCTATGCTAATGAAGAGAAGGGTAAATGTGAACTGAACACTGTGTGAAGGCTGCAATTTGCAAATAGAATTCAGAAAAGTACTGACTGGAAGCCTATCATTGGATGAGCACTCCAAATCTAAAGAATCTGAAATATCAACTGTCCCCAAATCTGAAACTGTCAGAGTACCACTAGAATGTAGAAAATGTTTCAGATATTGGACTTTTTAGGTTTGGGTTTTTTTAGTGAGGCTAAATGAATCTATGTTAATATTCTAAAACCCATGAAGATGTAAAATAGGAAAAACCTGTAGTCTCAAGCATGTTAGATTAATGGTATTCCAATTATTTAATTTATTCATCTTGTGGTAATATTAATAACTATTTCTAGATATTATCATAAGAACAAGACATTTCCTCAGAGTTTTGATAAGATGAAAATCATAACTTTTTAGATTCTGGTATATCTGTGAGAGAGTTCCAATAGCACTGTTTCTGAACTACATTAATCTGGACAGTATAATTGCATCTCCCACTGTGCTTCCTATTTGTTCAAAATCAGTAATGGTGCCTTCCTTGAGCTGTTGTAAAAACAAATATGACTGAATAACTACTGGACACAATGCTCTATAAAATGATGACTTGTTTAATCTCAATGAATGCTAACTACCAAATTGAATTAGACCAATCAAGATTTGGATCACCTGAGATTTTATTCAGGTTTTCTCTGCAATGCCAGCTATCTGTTTGCTATTTATATCTGTTGCCTAGTTTGATGAATCTTACTCAGTGTCCTTGCATCTATCTGTGAAGAATTAGAATTGGAGTGATAGGAACAAGGATAAACAACAGTTTGCTTTGGCATTCCCATAAACAGACTTTCATCTTTCATTTGCATTCCAGTTACAAGCCATTGTTTATTTGCATAAAGACCAAAATAAAAGCTACTAAGAGCTGCATGCAACGAGATCAGAGGAAGATTTGGCATGACTTTGAATCTTTCTGATCAAAGCACTGGGTGTGCATGTGAGGAGTACCCAAGGATCTTTCGTTTTGTAAGGAACTAACAATTGGTTGCTTAAGATATTAAAGAGCTTTTATGTAAAGCCACACTACAATGAAGACTAAAGAAAAAACAAAACAAAACAATGTAACTTGTTTGAAGGTGCCTGATCATTCTCATTTATTATTACATAAGCTTACTAACATTATGAAGTAGAAACACCTTCATATTTGCAGCAAAATTCCAGGTGGTTTAGAATCATCACAATATGAGGAAACTTCTAGAAGCACTTAGTGTTCTACTTCTGCTGTCTCTCACTACTACAGGCAAACTTTGAACTAATATGAGCATACATTTCCTTGTCTTGTTAGCTGGTACAGTAATTTGATCTTAGTAGTCTTAAAAACAATACATATATTGAGAGCATATATACTATATAGCAGATACTTAGTAACTGTATAGTTTTGTTTTCTACATATAAATTTATCCATAAATTTTACCTGATAAATCCAGAAAATAGCTACCTTAAATGATATGTAAACTTAACTTTTTAAAAGGAAAAGTTGAAGGATGGCAGACTGGGTATAAGCAGGAGACTGAAATACTGGTAGTATGAAAATGCAAGACGTACATACTCCATCTTTCTAAAGGCATTTTAAATTTTTCCTCTAAAGCTTTTAGTATTAAAAATATAAAGAGGAACATGACCTATATAGTGATTTAAAGTATGCATTACAAGAAACAAAATAACTCATCAGAGAAGATGAAATTATTCTTTTTATTACCTACTTTATACTTCTGATGTTGCTAGGGAGATAAGGGACAAAAGGGTGTATCCTTGAAATGAGGGCCTTGCTGCCTTCTCCATAGCTCTCTTCACCGTCCTGTCCTTATACCTGCTCTTCCTTCCGGATCAGTGTGGGCTGTGCCCTCCTTATTTTGTTTTCCTTAGACCATCACCAAACTCTGGCAGCTACATCTGCACTGATGAGCTTGCACCTAAATATAACAGGATTAAAAGATGCCTAAAATTTTAATGTCTACCACCACCGTGGTTTGTCTTTCACTCACAGACCATGAGCACCTCAGATGTTAGCTGGAACTGCCCCTATCTATCATCCCATTCAGAGTCTAAGCTGAAATGGGTGATGACATTTCATGAGGGTATAGAGAAAGAATAAGAGAGTTGTGCGGAACACCTAGTAATCTTAAATCCACAATTCTGATATTTCCATGTCTTGCCCTCCATCTTGATGAGAGAGCAGCACGTGCATGGGAACCTGCATTCTTCATGAACTTGCCTGAAATCTGCCCATCAGAATGAATCACTTGATATAGACAATCAGATCTTGACCTTGTCTATGGGCAAAGAAAAGCAGAAACTTTGATTGTGTGGCAGTAAACAAAGAAAGGACTTTGGCACTAGAAAACAAAAGACTTGAAAATAAATTTTCATAAACTTTCAAGCTGTAATGATAAAATCAAAAGTGTAAAACAAGATGTAAACACATCATGGCTTTGTAAGTTCTCTCTTTAAACTCCTATAACTGCATTGTGCAAATACCTGGTTGGTTTTCTCTTTATGGTAGTGGACTTTTGCTAAGGCTTTGTGTTCTCTAAATAGAACCTAACTAGGGCTCCTTTCATACCAATTTCATGTGCTTAGTTAGGTCAGTGCACATGATCAGCAACATTCTAAATAATTCCATTTAAAAAAAAATCTGCTCATCTGCAGATCAAGAGTGAATACTTATTGGTGCATAATTATTTTGACACGTGTGTATGTTTATGTTTGTCTTCTTTGTATATATACTATCTATCTATCTATATCTTAATATATATAATATTTTATGCATAATATATAGAATATATTCTTCTTTTACTATATATAAATATACTTCTACATTTCATTATATCCTTATAACAGAAAAGTTATTTTTTTGAATAATAGCTTTAGATATAAAACTTAATATATAACATGAATTCTTACAATATTCTCATATTTAGGTAGAAATATGAATCTCATTCTGTAGACAAGAAAATAAAAATGTAGAAGTGTCATGTAAATTGTCAAAGACCAATCATTTTAAATGTTTTATATCTGAAATAGTGTAAAGATTGTAATGTCAAGCTTTTCCAAATACTCTTGCTCTGTAATCTTGGATTTTTATTGTAATTTAATTTTGTTTCATTCTTTTGTTAATGCTTGTGGTAATTGATCCCATATTGGTTTTCAATATATGAAGTTCTTTGATATGATTGTATCTATGTGTGTTTGTACACAAGCATGCTACATGGTATAGGCTTGAAGGTCAGAGGACAACTTTCAGGAATCAGCTCCTTCTTTTCATATGGATCAGGGATTAACCTCAGTTCTGCAACAGATGGCTGCACCTGTTTAGCCATCCAGTCAACACCTTGTTATGATTCAAAGGATCATATATTGTGTGTGAATAGTATCATATAGTTTTAATGCAGTAATGGTCTTCTAAACATATATTATAAGAAATCCGGAATTAATTTTTAATGCAGTATAGGTGTTATATCCAAAATGGGTCCCCAAATAGCAGTGTTGATGACAATGTTGGAACAGAAGGACTGACAGAAAGATTGTGGTTGGATAAGCAGAATCAAAGTTCAGTATTCCTTAGGAATCTTCTAAGTCAGGTTTCTGTTTACTAGGGAAAACACTACCTCTCTTATCACCTCCCAAAGTCAACTATCTCCAGCTAGGGTATCTAGGTCCTGATTATTCCAAGAGTCTGCAACAGATCAAAGACTCCCACCATGTGGACTATCACATTAAATCTGCTTGCTTTCCTGCCAAGTTGTTGCTCTTTATTCCAGTGAGACAGTCCACCAAATTGATTTCCCAAATAAACTTTTTTCTTTCTACCCACTGACTGGTCTAGGTTGCTGATTTTACTGCATCTTTGTTTACAGTAGAAACCTAACATTTTAAATAATGGATTAGCCATTCTTTTCCTATATCATTTGCTAAATCACTTTTAATTTGTCAATCACCTACATTATTTGTAATTCATTTTCTCTTACTTGAATATTTTCTTGATTGAGTCGTGAGTCTACTGCTGGTGCATAATTATTTAAAATTTAAAGGTCTTTGCTTATTTTTTATGTTTTTTTTTAACTCAGAGATCCTTTTTGCTTCTTTGCTCAACTGGTATTCCATTTTTCTTCTAAATTCATAGTCTTAGATGTATTTATAAAGATCACGAAACAGTAAGAAGAAAATTTCAATGTGTTAAATATATCAATTCCTTTAAAGAAAAAGTCACATTTTATTATATTGTCTTCAATCACAAAACCTTCTGTCTGTTTAAGCCCAGTGTATACTGTCTTGTAATCGTGATTCTCTTACAAACTGCTTTTAAGTTCAGATCCTGCTTTTTTTCTACTCGATCTGTCCCTGGGTTTTGCTGTTTCTTGTGTAGTCCTTCTTTGCCAGGAGGAGAGGTTTCTTTCCCACAAGGATTAGCTCTTTGCACATTTCCCAAAGGACATTCTGCAGCTTCTTGTGTTTTATAGACTCTTATCTCCAGAAATGTAAGATGCTTTCACATGAGACCTTGCCAGAGAACAATAAAACAGCAGCTTACAATCAAAAGTGCAACTTTTTTCACAACTGGAAGTTTGTTTTATAGGAATAACTTAGGCACTGGGATCTGCCACATGGAAGCGTTCTATCAATTTCTGTCATATTCATGGTATCCACTATCTGCTAGAAAAACTGGTGCTTTGATTTGGTTTTATCATCTTAATTTTTTAGTCCTTGGTTACTAGCCCATACATAGTTTATTCATTATTTTTCACAGTGGTTCTGAAATTTCATTCAAATAGAAATTGTATTAGTCCAAAAGAATATTATAATTTTTCAAAAACAGGTCTGAAATTTAAGTTTTATCCCCTTTGCCAATGTTTTACTTTGTGTTGATTTTTCTTATTTCTCTCATAGACTATCTGGAACAGCAGAGGTTAATAAAAGATAGAACTATTCCACCAGAGTTAGGTTTAATCTAATGATAACATGGCTTCACTGCAGGAACCATATTGAGTTTCAAGAACACTTTCATAGACATGATCTCATTTGATCTTTTAAGAGCCCAGCAAATTGTACTTTATTTTACAGGGGAAATTCTAAGTAAGGCTGAAAAAAACTAAATGGCAAGCTCATGATTGACTGTAAGCTAGTGTAACAACTTGACTTCCCCTGCAGGCTCTTTGTGTCTCATTACTAAAATAATTCCCAAATGGGACTTGCAGGTAGTAGGCAATGTCTTTATTGGCTCCCATATTCTCACTTGAAACTAGAATGTTTTATTTTTAAATCAACTTATCTTTCACCTCCAAAACTTATTTCTTTTTCTTAGATTGTCAACATTCTTCTTGAAATCTCAAATCTTTCATTCAGCCCTTTATCTGCCTCTCACATGTACACACACATTTGACAGGTCACAATGATTTTCCTCTTAAGTGATCCTTGGATTTCTTTCCCTGTACAGTGTCCTGACTCCCATCACTCCAGGGACTATTCATAGGAACCACAGAACAATCTTCTCTATTAGTCCTTTCTCTCCAAAGATTTCCTGACCCCAACACAAGAGGTCCAATATTTCTTATACTTGAGCAAGGTCCACTGTGAGCTGTTTCCTTTCTACTTTACTGTAACATCACTGCTTAGTTCCAGTCTCATGCTCTATAATTAGAAATCGTGGTTTCCCGATTTCCATCAGGTCATTTAGCTCAGTGTTGTCTCTAAACTTCCAGTGTCCTCCTCTTTCTGTGAGAGCAGATACCATATTCCTTCTAAGCCTGTTTCTGTTTGTTTCCTATAGTGCCTCCAGCATCCAAACTTTACAGTTGCTTCTCAACTCTGGGTGTCGTAGTTAGGGTTACTATTACTGCAATAAAACAGCATGATTAAAAAGCAAGTTAGGGAGGAAAGGGTTTATTTGGCTTACACTTCCACCTTGTAGTTCATCATTGAAGGAATCCAGGACAGAAACTCAAACAGAGTGGAAACCAGAAGGCAGGAGCTGATGCAGAGGCCATGGAGGAATGCTCCTTACTGGCTTGCTCCCCATGGATTGCTTATCCTGCTTTCTTATAGAAGGCAGCCCAGGGATGGCCCCACTAACAATGGGCTAGAGCCTCCTCTATAAATCACTATTTACGAAAATGTCTTATAGACTTGCCTACAGTCTAAAATTATGGAGGCATTTTTTTTTCAACTGAGACTGCTACTCTCTGATGACTCTATCTCATGTCAAGTTGACATAAAACTAGGCATAACACTGCATGAAAAGCATTTTTTGGTATTTCTATGATGCTGCAATACAATTCATATTCACCTATTGCTTGACTTATGCCATTACTTTTTAAGACATATTATTCAATTGACTAATGTTGTACATTTATATTTTTAACATTTAACTACATATTCAAGTTATTTATGTGGCTTGTTTATTTTTTATTAAGAATAGCATATTTTCATAAAATATATTTTGATTTCACTTTCTCTCCCCCAACTCCTCCCAGATCTTCCCTATTTCCCCACCCATTCAAATCTATACTCTTTATTTCTCTCTCTCATTAGAATTAAAAACAGGCAGATAATAAATAATGACAATAATAATAATAATAATACATATAAAGTAAAAATTACATAAACTAGAACAAGACAAAACTAACAGAAAAAAAGAGCCAGAGGAAAAGCACAAGAAACATACAGGCCCTGAGACACATATATTTGCACATACAGCAAAACCATGGAAACAAAACTGAAAACCATAATATCTCAGCAAAAGATCTGTAAGGTTTAAAAAAATGCCCAGACTATCCTACTATTAAAATATAAGTCTTAAAAATTATTACTTTTACCTATTACTTATTTTGTCAAGAATCTTAGAAGTCATCGTGTGTACATACTGTACACCATATATTTACTTACCACTTATTTACCTCATTGTGAGAAACTGTGCTCCTTTGTACATATACACATACCTAAATATGGACACATTAATAACTCTACAAATGATGTGTGAAAATATGTACATGTGTACACTCACATATATGCATGCCACACATATACACTTATATATATATATATATGTGTATATATAATATAAATTCACATGTTATATTTCTTTCTATAAAAGAATGCCTTGTTTAAATTTCATATCTGAAATATTGTAGAAAAAACACACAGCATTAAATATCTGACACTAAAGCCATTGTGTTAGCCAATGAGAAAGTATGAAGTGAACATGAGTTACTATAGGAAGATGCAGAGGATGATGTACCTAAATTCTAGTTGTTCTCTAATGAGGATGGTACCCAGAATTATGTGCGGAGGTCAAAACTGAAGTTTCTACTGTGCCCCTCCCCACATATATAGGGGTAGAAGTGATTTTAAGAGTCTCTGAAAGGCAAAACCATAGAAAATCTCCTCAGTATCTGAGGACATAATTCAGTCAGTAAACAGTTTGTCATACAAGCTTGAGTACCCAACTTTGACATCCAGAACCCATGCAAAAAATGTGGATATGGTAACACAAACTTTACATTTCAGTGCTGGGAGGCAGAGTTAAGAGGATCCCTGGGGTTAGTGGTCTTGTCAGCCTATCCCAATCAGGTGAGCTTCTGGTCTCAGTGAGACACACTGACTCTAAAAACAGGGTCCATGGCTCATAAGGAATGATGTCTGGGCTTGGTCTTTGACCTGAACAAGCACATGTGTACACATGCACTTTTCCCCATGAACATGCACACACACACACACACACACACACACACACACACACCACAAGACTCATGTAGCACATAAAATCTGTACAGTAGTTAAAATATAATTTCTGGCCAATACAGCATGCAATTTAATACTATGCAACAATATATTGATTGATGAATTTCAGAAGATTAAGCAGGTAGAGGTGATTCAAATTATTTCCACTTTGCAGAAATGTCTCATGAATGCAAAACTATAAAGAGCTAAATCATTTAACTTCTGGAAAAATTATTGTGTTTGGAGCTGGGTTGTGAACACATTTTCCCCATTTATTAAAGATTTATAGGCTTCTTATACATGTTAAAGTTTTTTAAACAACTCCTTTAGAAACAATTATAATTTGATAACTATAGAAATAAACATGCACATGCATAAAACCATGAACATATATGTATACCTATTCATGATTATTATCTACATATAATTCCATGCATTTTATTAGTAAATCTATTCATATGTAAAGGATGTGCATGCACATATATATGTATATATGCATATATACGTATACACATATGTATATCATATGGAATATGATATATTACACTATCATATGGAATAAAGACATATTACACTCCCGTTACTTAACTGTTCATTTTCGGACCACAGCACCTGAATGATTTAATAGAAAGTCTTATTTTAAGTAAATGATCCTATATATGCTTTTTCCTGAAATTATTATTAGAATACTATGTATTTTAAATAGATATCATTTCTAACTTTTAATCTTATTACTAACATAGTTTCTCTTCAGTTTGATGTATCATGTACCACACCCTGTCCTTTTGGTTTTTTCCTTCTGAATTTCAAATCTGTGGAATGGGGTTTTATGTTCAGAAGAATGAGGCTGATGCTCTTAACAGTCATTTTCATGTAATTTGGTACCTTTACAAATGATATTTTTCCAAGGCCAGAATTCTGCATATTAAATATCACTTTTCCTAAGTGGAGATTCTAACTGAATGTAAATGCCAAATGCCTCATCTGTTAATTAATGGCATCTACAGATTCCAAGGCTAGAATTCCCTTTGATTTATTTCATGTTCAGGCTTAAACTGTTCTTTAGGGAAGTAAGTATCCTCATTTCATCAGTCCTAATAAAGCTCAATGTATTCAAATCTCTGGTAAGACTGGGACATCTCATATTTAAAACACAGTGATTATTCCTAATCCCTGTTAAGAGAATCAGTCTAAGCACTGCACTACTGACTCTTGAATATGTACATAACAGGGAGGGCTCCTCTCCTCAGCCTGGAGTGCTCACATGGCAATAAGGCTAGCTTTAGGTGCCAGGCTTGTGTCAAAGTCATCAACACACAAGTGCAGCACTCAGCACTTTGTGAAGCACACACTGCTGAGTCCCATCTCCTGACATCTTGAGTCCTTTTGTGGAGGGTGGGACCATACTTCATCCTATAAAATTCCCAATAGATACTGGTCCTACTGTCCTAGCACTGCATTTACAGCTCCAGATGCAAACCAACTTTTTAGGAAATCTGTGACTTGATCTTTGTCTCTTGGTCTCTTCCAGTTTAAGTTTTTCACCTTCTTTGCAGTTTGCAGCTGAGCAATGGGAAAGTAAACCTGGGCAGTAATCAGATTGAATGGTAACTGAACAAATACCAAATACTGAACAAATCCCATCGGTCTTTATTCCTTTAATAGCCAATACTGAGACAAGTATTCATACACAATAACTATAAGTAGCTAAAAACAGTAACATGTCTAGTGTTGTTTTCCTTGTTCTGTTCACTTTTAGGCAACTGTGTTGGTGAGATTTTATGGATGTAGCTTCTGATATAACTAGAATACACAATCTCACAGAAAACTCCCTGATCCTCTGGCCTTATAACCTTTCTACTACCCTTCCAAAACATTTCCTAAGCCTTAAGTGAAGGAGTTGTTTGGTAGGCCTGGGCTCCAATGTCACCTCCAGGAGCCATAGACCACGTTAAAACAACAACAACAATAAAAACCACCAGTCATTGAGAAACTGCCTTTTGAGTTGTTAATTCGAGAAGTCCACACAATATCAACTATTTCTCCTGCCTGGTTTCCAAGGACACCATGTACTTTGGACACAGAACTCAGAGGATTCAAGCTGGAAGTACCCTGCAAACATCCTCCTTAGGACTAGCTTTCACAGTCTCAGGACGTTCTGTGCAAGCTTCCAAAGGAGAAAAACAATCAATAGTCCTGTGTAGTTGTGCTACCTATGATCAACAACAATGGAAAGCATGACAAGATATCCCTGAAGGTTCAGTTGTGTCACTCACACCTTACTGGTAACCAAGAATGTGCTGATGGCACTAAAGGTCTACCCAACAGGACAGAAGTCATTCCAGGTACTGGAAACATAGCCAACCACCTGAGGTTAGTAAGGTCATGGATCTTAAAGGAGAGCCAACTGCCACCACTATCCTAGACAGTGTAATTCCTAACTGCATTCTAAATATTTATCATTTTACTCACAGGTAAGTACAGCTTTCTTTCCAGTAGATGAAGACTATCACAGGAATCTTGAATTCATCAGTATGCAGTCACAAATTGATCCTGGGTTGCACAGCCCTAATTGGGGCTGCTACATCATAAGTGCTGCTCCTATGGCCCAGGGAACACTGAGGAAAACGGAGTAGAAAGATTGTAAGAGCCAGAAGACCAGGAAGTGTGCTGGGAAATTGTGTCTCCTAGAGGTGACAGGAAAGCTTCGCTCATGATGCCACAATAATGTGACTCCCTAAACAATGTGCAATATCAATAGACATGATATTATGAAAGGGGAAATCTCACAGAGCTCCATTCCTAAACAAAGAACCATAGTCAATTAATAACTGCTGAGAGAGGAGAATTAGTCTTCTGTAGGGATGAGCCCCCACTGGCTCTGAAATCATAAACACAGAAGTAATGCTAAGCAGACTCAGCAGGTGGTATTTATGTATTTATGCACATATGTATATTGTTATATATATTGCTTTGTATATGTATATATATGCACTATATGTTGTTCTACATGTAATGGCAATAGGATATATATTATGTAATATATATATAGCTATAGTTATGTTATACACATAACTATAAAAAGAAACAGAGGCCAAAAACTTGAGAAAGAATAAGGGAAGTCATGGAAACAATTGGAGTGAGAAGACACTGGAGGAGGAAAGAAAAGAGGGACATGATATTGCTATACTTCAATTATTATCCTTCAGAAGCCTGTTTGTTTTCTTTGTTGTTTTTGTTTTTTTTGTTTTTTTGAGACAGGGTTTCTCTGTGTAGCTTTGCGCCTTTTCCTGGATCTCGCTCTGTAGACCAAGCTGGCCTCGAACTCACAAAGATCCACCTGCCTCTGCCTCCCGAGTGCTGGGACTAAAGGCGTGCGCCACCACCGCCCGGCTGTTTTCTAATAAGAAACAGAAAGATAGTGGATCTGGATGGGACAGGAGATGGGGAGAAGCTCCAAAGAGTAGATGAAAGGAATATGTGAGAAAAAAAATCTATTTTCAATAAAAGGAAATAAATACAAAATATATTTCATAAGCATCAACAGATATTGCAAACTGTAATATGTAAACTCAAGTGACTTCCAACTGGAGTCTGAAAAAAAATAACGAAAACCCAGAGATGTATCAGAAATTGTTACTAATTTGTTTAAAAATTAAAAAGGTTTTCACTTGTCCGGCATTGTTTATTTCCGTGAAAAAATGTGAAAAGTTGCTATAGTAATCACATTTAGCATAAAATGTATGTGTTTTACAGCAACCAAGGTGTGTATCCACAGTGCTTCTATCACACATATACAGCACATAACATAGACACATGGAGAAATGAGGCCATTCAAACAGGATGAAGTTCCAAATAGCTCTCTGTAGGCTACAGTACTGCAAGTGCAAGATTCTAAGGAGAGCAGACAGTGAACATTCACAATAATCAAACACCCTATTAAGAATGGTTCAAAATTAAAGGGCGCTATGACAACTTTTTGTGAAACACTACCAGAAGAAGAAATTTTATCAAGTGGCTATAAGCTGTTGCAAACAAACGAACAAACAAACAAAAAAGTAAAATTGCTTTCAGAACATATGCTGTGAAACAAAACCAAACAAAGGCTTAATGTGGTGATGCACACTTGAAGTCTCAGGACTCAGAAGACAGAGGCAGGAGCATCACTAATTTTAAGCCAGGTTGGAGTGCAGAGCAAGATCCTGTCCTCCTACACAAAGGTGTTATGAGGAGACAAATCAGGAAAGAAGAGGAAATTCCATTTACGAGCATATATACTAAAAACAAATCTAGGTAATTCAACCTCAAAGTATATAAACAGCTTTAGTCCTACATGGAGCTTGTCTTGAAAATGGAGGTTAGCAGAACTTTCACACATATGTCATTATAATTCATTTTGTTCTCAAAAGGGAAATAAACACATGCCCATTTTCAAATACCATAAAAGGTACCTGACCAAAAAAACCATTATTGGTTTTTTAAAAAAATTCTAAACTAGGAGTAAGGTTGAATAAGTTGCCAAGAAAAAGCCTATACAAATTCCACAGATATATTCTAGTTAATTGTCAAATGATGGATGTATATCCCCTTAAACCAGAAACAGACAAAGAATTATTGTTTCCAGTTCATACCTAGGTAATAAAATCATTTTGTTTTTTCCTGTTCTGGGAAGAAAGAACTTAGTTATCTTTATTTGCACATGGCATGACAATTTGCTCCAGAATTAATGGAAACAAATAAGTCAGTAATGCCATTAACAAATTATGGGATAAATAATACACCTTGTGTCTACAAAAATAACTAACATAGTTTTGCACACCAGCAGCCAAAAATCAAGAACTGAGGTCATCAGCAAAATGTAAGTGTTGATTTAAATAAAATCTGCTCTTGAAAATGACATAAAATTATAAAATGCTACACAGAACATAGTATCAAAAATTGAGGTTATATAGTATAGACTGAGACCTACTTAGTATTCTGCAGATAAAATAATCCTAAACAACTTAAAATATACCATATTCATAGATTGCCTGCAATGTTAATATATGAAAATTGTCTTCAATTAATGCATGGATTCAAACACATTTACTCAAAGCCCCAGCAAACCTAGTCACACAAATTGATAAAGTACACCCTAAACAGACATTCAGCCCTAAAAAAGGCTAACAGCTCATCCTTGGCAATAATGCTGTAGAACTGTGAAACATTATGTTTAGTGAAATAAGCTATGGGCAGAAGAGAGACGATGTTATCACACACATATGTTCAGTCTAGAAGGGATGATCTCATAGTCTCAGAGAGCAGAATAGTGATTACCAGAAAGTGAGTCCAATAGATAGGGTTAATGGGGACATGAGTACTGGTATTAAGTCACCTTAACTAAAAAATAAGACTTTTGTGTGCTATTACATATTATAATGTAGCTTGTGATGATTTTACATGCTCTCAGCACAAAGAAATAATAAAATTTTGAGTTGATAAAAATATTGTTATTCCTTAAATGCAATTGTTATGTTTATATGTATTACTTCAGAGTAAGTTTAACTAAGTGAAGAATTGTCTACCTGAATATTTGCAAGCAGAATTAAATACTTGAAATCTGCATTTTATATATACACATAAATACATTATATCTTCACATGTCTCATGAATTAAACATGTACATAAGCAAGTATCTTTCTGTTTATACACATATATTTTGGGAGTATAGTGATCAAATGCTTATGTAGATATTCGTTTGTTATTTTGTGAAGGCATAATGGAGAAATGTATAATGAATACACAGGTATCACCTAGTAAATCATGGCCTTGAGTAGGATTAAAAGTAGTTACTCTACTTAATTACAGAATGTAAAACAGTTATTTACCATAAAATCCATGCAATGTTTCTCTCTCTAAAATATTCATCATTAAATTACAGATAGTGCTATGTAAATCCAAATGTGTACACTAATTAAGCAGTGTATTATCAGCATAGACACCTATGAATATCATGTATAATTGGAGAGTTTTCCCAAAGTTGTTATAAAACGTTGCATCTCACAGCTAAGGCACTATAAAGAGAGCAAATTATTGAAAAAGAGGAAGAAAAAAGTCAGCTTGGTCCTTTATTCCTCCCTCCTTCCCTCACACTAATAGGCCAATAAAAAGTTGTTTTAATCAGAACTTGGATCATGTAAGAATTAAATGTCTCTTTTCTTCTATTTTTGGCACTCAGTCAAGAAACACTTTTTGTCTGTAAAACTAGTAAACATGATTTTCCATTTTTCACTATAATAAATGATGTACATTGAGATGATCTGTGGAAAGAGCAGGGTAAACTATCAATGTATGCATAGGAGTATCGGAACAGGAATCTGGTTCCCCTTGCATGGCATCTGAGGAGGAATAGACAAGCTGGCTGAGATCTGAGGGGTGGGCACTAACTACATTGTTCTCTCCAAACAGATCCATCTCAGAAACCTAGAAACACCTATGAATTAGACACTAGCAAAAATTATGTGTGTCCCTTTCAGGCAAATGTCATAAATAATAAAAAACTCAACATATCTACTCACGTGTAGATTAGTAAAGCTTCAGTTAACTCCAACAACTGTGTCTTCCTCAGTGCCCATAAGAAGGGATTAGATCAAGTTTTCTAAGTCTCACCATGATGACCAGTTAGGACTTCAATCTTTGAACAGTCTTTGCTTCAGGGAGCAGTCTCTGCACTGAGCTTGTATAGCATCATCTTGGGATTACGTTTGTGCATCCATCCTCATCCTTACCATTGCTATTGTTTTTGAGCATGTATGCTTTGTGTCATGCTATCTGCTGGGTATGCCATGCCCATTGCCCTTTTTAGCTGTCAACAGCTAAAATGACATCCTGCAGACTTACACAAGATTGGACCCATTTATGTTCTGGAGTGGAGGGGCACAATCTCATGAAGCCCTACCCTTCTTCAAGCATTTGTAGACAGCTAACAATTCCTGAGAAAGAAAGTTCCTTCTGAGTGTTATGTCTATCCAAATATTATGCAAACTCCTGTTAGAAATCTAAACTAATATTCTTGGTTCACTAATCTAAAGTGTGTAGAACTATTTCCTTTTTTGTTGTTGTTGTTGTTGTTGTTGAAGTAAGTAGACATTAGTTTCTCTTCCCAGGAAAAGTCACATAACACTATAGTTTGTGTTGTTGTATGACCTCCATGATTTCCAATTTCAGAGCTTGACAACACATGTTTATTCCCTCTTAGGATGCAGCAGTGGGCAGCACGACCATCTCTTGTGGTTAGGCAGCCATAGCTATTCTCAATACCTTCTTGCTCTTTCCTCTAGAACTCAGAAGACTCAGACAATCTTCCAACTGTTAGGATCTAGGCTAATTTTAGGTGTAAGATTGCTACAACCCTTTATCAATACATAAACATTTTTTTTTCTCATCAAAGTAAAAGTGGGTTGTAGCTAAAGTTTTCCTGCCTGGCCCACAGTCAGGACAAATCTCTCTCACCTGCCAGTCCCACAGCCGCTCAGACCCTACCAAGTAAACACAGAGACTTATATTGCTTACAAAATGTATGGCCGTGGCAGGCCTCTTGCTAACTGTTCTTACAGCTTAAATTAATCCATTTCTATAAATCTATACCTTGCCACGTGGCTCGTGGCTTACCGGCGTCTTCACATGCTGTTTGTCGTTGTGGCGGCTGGCAGTGTCTCTCTGACTCAGCCTTCCACTTCTCAGCTTTATTCTCCTCCTTGTCCCGCCTATACTTCCTGCCTGGCCACTGGCCAATCAGTGATTTATTTATTGACCATTCAGCAACACATTTGACATACAGACCATCCTACAGCAGTGGGTTTCACTGGACATTGATTTGGTGAGAAATTGGTGATTTATATTAGGGTTCTATGTAAAGCTATCTTAAAATATGTATCAGTATATTATTAATGGTTTTGTGATTGCTGTTGTGGGATGTCATTCTGTATGTTGTGAATATGTGTTGCTCTGATTGGTTGATAAATAAAATGCTGATTGGCCAGTAGCCAGGCAGAAGTATAAGCAGAGCAAGCAGATGAAGAGAATTCTGGGAAGAGGAAGGGCTGAGTCAGGAGATGTCAGCCAGACAGAGGAAGCAAGATGTCAAGGCAGAACTGAGAAAAGGTTCTGTCACGTGGCTAAACAAAAATAAGAATTATGGGTTAATTTAAGTGTAAGAGCTAGTCAGTAATAAGCATGATCTAATGCTCAAGCAGTTATAAATAATATTAAGCCACTGAATGATTATTTTATAAGTGGCTGAAGGACAGCGGGTGAGAGAGATTTGTTTGGACTGTGTGGGGTAGGGCCGGACACAGGAAAATCCTGGCTATAGATTACCCTACCCTAAGTAATGTAACAATTGATCAATTTTCAAATATGTCCTTCACAGTGCTTCATTTATAAATGCATTAGCGCCATCAGTGCTTAAAAATGTTACTGAAACACAGTAGGTCAACAATTGCTAAGGAGATGAATACATGCTAAATTCTAAATGTCAAATGCCCAGATGAGATTATTTTCTAGCCACTTCTTTGAAACATTGGAGTTTATTTTAATATTTTCTTTTCTTTTTGTATCCATTTTATTAACCATCCATAATATGTGTCTGTTGAGGTATTTGTTGTTGGTGTATAATACTCATATATTGTGTGAATACAGTAATATTCTTTAACAATTTCTTACAGTGCTTTTAGCAACCAAAACTTTGGGCATTTAAAAATTTATACAACATAAAAATGTAAATGGGGTGCTTCTGCATCTATTCAGTAATCTATAGGCTTGGGTTTAGCTATATCTTTCAAGGTAAGACTATAATTTGAATTTTTCTCCAAAATAAAAGCATTACTTCTGGTAGCTCCTTTCTCTAATCAGTTCCATTAGATTTTACAATTCTTTATTTCCATACCTAATTTTCTAAAATTTTCAAATTAATTCAATTATAATAACCACTTACGCTATCTTGGTAATATACTTCATCATAGTATTTTTAAATATATTCAGTAAAATAGACCATGAATATCTCTGAACTGTGCATCTGAAAATCATTAAAACTGTAAATATTAAATATATAATAACAATGCAAAACAAGAAAAAATACACATTGAAATTAAGCAATTTGCAAGTTTTCAAAATGTATATTAAATAAATAAAAATATAGGCTATGCAGTAAGATATCATTGAGTATAATTCAGGCTCATCAGTTTTCTAGAGGTAGGACTCAGGCATGAATTAATGTCTCTGGGCCTCCTTTTCCTTACATTTATATGAAAATGACTGCTTGATGACATAATGTATTCAATATACTCAGGAAAATACTTGACAGATAGTGAATGTTGAGTAAATTACAATCAGCAATTATTAATTTTACAGTTATACTTAGATATCTTATTATGTTTCTGCATTAGATTTTTCTCTCAAAGAAGTCATTTTGCTGAGTGTTCCTTAATTTTTTTGCCATTAACATTGTTCCTATAAAAACTGTCACATACAAATGTTAAAACTGGCATTTCCTTCTCTAATGTCTGTTAATATTCTCTTATATTTATAAAACTTATCTAAGAAATGCAAAACTATAATTGCAGATTTGTTCTTAGCTTGAATTGGAATATGTTGTATTTAGACAGCAAGTAAAATGTTAATATTTGCTTTTTTATGTTAAGAAGATGGCTGTCTTTGTATTTCATTTTTTTGGGGAAATATTACAAAAGGATGTTACATCTATGGAATTCCCATTGTATTCTTACTAAAACATTAAGATAATGCATCAGATAATTCACATCTGTACTGAGATTAATAACATTCTTTTACTATGAAGACAATTCTTTTAATATCCTGTTGAAGCCAAGAAGATAATCTTTCATTTATACTTTGTATTAATACCCACAAATGATATTATTACTTTGCTACTTCCTTGGTCACATGTAAATGAGCCTCATAAAATAAATTATACGAAACTCCATGGTATTTTGTTCTAGGAAACAGTTTATAGAACATTTGAAGTAATCTAAATGAAAATTTTAAATAAAATATAAATTTGCTAAGTATTCAATATTTTAGAGACATTTTGCAGCAAGCTTTGACATTGAGGTAACATTATGTTGGGTGCGATGAGAGGTGGAGATGAATTTGGGAAGAGTTGAGGAGGAACAGGAAATGAGTATGATTAAAATACACCATGTGACATTCTTAAAGGCTTAAAAATGTTATTTAAAAAAGAAATTAATCTAGTCAATTTATATGTTATCGGTATATATTTAGGGGAGAAAACATGAAAGAGTTCAAGAGATAGTTAAAGACAGAAAATAAAAGGTAGGAAATTATGGAGACATGTACAGGTAGTTGTGAAGAGAAAACCGTTTAAAAAGCAATGTTTCTGTTTCCCACGCAGTGGAGTGACTCTGAGAGGCAAAATTGCAGTAGCTATTCTTTCATTCATACTTACTACACTTACACTTAATTACATCACCATCTGGCCTTACTTTGCTTGAGTTTCTCTGTGAAGTGGAATGTAGGTATACAATAATGGAAAAAATTTATTGTGTGTGTGTGTGTGTGTGTGTGTGTGTGTGTGTGTGTGTGTGTGTTGCTTCCAGTACTTTTTAGAATAGTGTAGAAAGACAAAGATGGACATTTTTGTTTTTGATATGGACTTCCAAGATAAGCAGAGGACTGGCTCTATTCATCCAAACCTCTGCCTTGTAGTCAGTCTAAGGATATATTAATAAGAATATTAGTGCACGTAATTTATGTTAACCTTTCTGTCTCATGATCTTGTATGTCTTCCACCAGTGTCTATGTTTTATGATTTCTTGCACAAAGTCTTTTCACTTATTTTAGCATTCTCTGCCAGGATTCATTACCATAAAATTACCTTTTGTTTACTTAATCAATTTCATCTCTCTTCTAATGTTTCATTCTCTATGAATTCTTACATATGCTTTAGTCATTTTATACCTCCCCAAATATTTAACAATCTGATTAAATAAATATCATAAAATATTGTCATTAAGTACATAAACATTCATAATCACAGTTCTTACATGTTATGTATGATATTAACTTTAAAATTAGTGGCACATGTTTAAAACCACATTTGGAAGCATTCCAAGTTTCATGTAGAAAATATTATGTAATTGAAAGTATCAGAAGCATAGATTTTTATAGAAGATTAATACATGAACCCTGCCATTAACAATATTTATAAAATAGTGGATGTATTTGGCATGTTATTAATCATCACTCAGCCATGATTTGGTGATAACTATTAGAATTCATTTTCATAATAAAAGATTTTGAAAATTTTAAGTAAAAAGAAATATATTTGCCTTCTTAAAGAAAAGTACCGACATTTTTGCAAGTGTACCATTTAAATCATACACAGCAAACACACTTGTAGCCATGTTTGGTACTGAACATTTTTCAGGACCTTGCACAATGTAAAGGTAAATTTGACTCTTGAGAATAAAAAAGATAAAATTGACATAATTTAAATATAAAATTTAACTTACTTAAGAGTCTCACAATATGTATATGCTATCAGTAATAAGAGAGGTTAATCAAAATTCTGGGAATAAATAAACAAATCAGAATGTTCCCAGATACCATTAGCAGCAAGTGAAAATTTGAATAAATTACTGTATCTAATAAGAAAGAACCTGTTTAAGGCTCTGGGGAACTATTTCAAGATTGGACTAATGTGACTTAATACTATAAATATCTCAAATAACAATAAATTGTAAGCTCAATATAATTTGAATTTAAATCCTTCCAGTGTTGATTGTGGAGGTTTATAAGTTGATCTTAAAATTTTTCTGGAAGGTTAAAAGGCTAAGAATGTCTATGTGAAGACTAACAAAATTGAGCACCAGACCTCCAACGTGTTAAAACTAATTCAAAATTATATCTTCTGAGACTATGTGATAAATGGGTATTAAAATAAAAATGGGTCATTGGAGTCAAATATAAAATTTTAAATAAGAGCCATAAAAAAACATAGGTCAAAGGTCAAATTAAAGTCAAATGAGATGAAAATATATTGCTCAATAAATGATGAAAGTGATATTGATTCTTCTATTGGAAAAAATGTATATTTACATAACATTATGAACAAAAATAAACTGTTCATTAAAAATATTAAAATACATGTATCAAATGTTTAAAATAACATGGGCAAACAGCTTTATGGAAATAGTTTACTTCACAGAAATAAAAATAAATCATGAAATTAGACTGACATACAAAATAAATAACTCCAATTGAAAGTACAATATAAAATGATAAAAGTAAATTATACTCTTTGAAAGGATATTTATAATATCTTAGACAAAGTGTTCCACATGTGTTATGTTACCCCACATATTAGGTTTTAAAGAAAATTCCTGCCAGTTTTCCACAGAAAAATCCAAATAGCATGAAATTAATTATTTTTATACCAGAAGTCAATAACTCAAAATTATATGAAGTTACTCACTTCTCTAATAATCATAGAAAGTGAATGGAGACAATGAGATACTGTTTCTTACCCATCAGATTCACAAATATCAATTGATGAAACAAAGGTGATGAGATTCTGAAGAAATCTCCATAAGCTAATTATGTAAGGTGCGGAAGCCCTGTGGTATAGCTGTGCCACTCCTCAATCTGATTCCTAGGATAGTAGATCTCATGTCTGTACAGACCTGATTTCTATTCATACTCTCATAGATTTGCACGAACTGAATGGCCAAGGACATCAATTTATTCTCTCTCACTGTTAAAGGACAGGAATCTAAATTCAAAGAATATGACAAGTAATTTACAGATCCTCTGAGGAAGAATTCCTCCCTCTTTGGTCTCATCACTCTGGTATCTCTGGGCCATTCCTGGCACTCCATACCATTTGAAAATATATCACTGAAATAGTTGCATCTCTCCACCAGCCAGTCTTCCTATCTGTATATGAATTTCCCTATTCTGATGAAGACAAAGCAATAATATTAAAACTCACCTTTATACATAATAGCTTCATTTTTCTATCCCCCTATTTAATTGAAAATAGACTTTCTTTCATGCAATATTTTTATTGAAGTTTCCCCTCCTCCAATTCCTCCCAGATTCTCCCTGCTTTCCTACAAACCTAATCCACACACTGTTTCTCTTTCATTAGAAAATAAACAGGCATATAAACTAACGATAATGATGATGATTACAATATATTATGGTAAAATGAGATAAAAACAAACAACCAGAATAGATAGGGCAAAACAAACAAAAAATGAGCCAAAAATGCAGAAGAAATACATATAGATACTGAGACACACACATTTACACACAGATGTGGTGATATTTTAATTGTGCTGAAATGTGATTTTATTTGTATGTTAATTAAATAAAGTTTGCCTGGAGATCAGAGGTCACATAGCGAGGTCACACAGTGAGCCATAAGCAGAAGTCAGGTGGTGGTAGCCCATGCCCTTAATCAGATCACATGGCAAGTAGAGTTTCTTTGTTGTCAAGGACATAGCCAAGCACGGTGACATGAGCCTGTAATCCCTGTAGCAAACATAGAGACCTGGAGGTCTGTATAGACAGGCAGTGACAAGGAAGTCATGTGGCTGGGCTTAGAGCCAATGAGAAAGCAGAACAGAAAGTCAATAAATACACGGGTTAGACTGGAAGAAGCTCTGTGGGGAAGTGGTGGCGAGGTGGTAAGATAAGGCTAGTCTTGGCTTTTCGCTAGTTCTCTAACCTCTTTGGCTATTACCTCTGTATTTGGCTCTGTGTTTCTTATTTAGTAAGACTGTTTAGAAATTCGTCTACACACAGAAAACCCATAAAAACAAAATTGGCAAATGTAATATACAAGCAAAATATCTGGAGTGAAAAACAAACCCTGGAAAAGAATTATGAGACAATATTCCTCCAAAAATACCACTGGGTTCCTTTTGCGTTGGCTATCTACTGCTGAGCATAGGGTATGCCCTTAAATGAGTTTTTTATACTCAATGAGACTCTCTGTTGGAGAAAACAAATTTTTCCTTTATGAGCAGTTTCAAATGGAGATAGATTTTAGCTTAGGGGATTTTAGGCTAGGGATGAGGTCATGCGTCTAATGCCTTTATCAGCATTAGAACATTATCTGGTGCAGACCTGTGCAGGCCCTGTGCATACTGCCACAGTCTCTGTAAGGTCATACATACTTCAGTACTTTTGTGTCTATAAGGCCTTGTTTCCTGGTGTCTTCTATCTCCAGTGGCTCTTACAATCTTCCTACCTCCTCCTCTTCAGAGTTCCCTGAGCCCCAAGGGGAGGGATTAGATAGAGATATCCCATTTAGGAATGAATGTTCCAAGGTCTCTCACTCTCTGCACAGAATGGACTCATTTTAACTTAGATGCAGCTTCAGAAATTCTATCAGAAACAAAAACATATTCTAAGGGTCTTAATCATCTATTGGTGGTAAACTCAATTTTGTGAGAAATTATTTAATCAAGTACCCTGGTCATGCCTCTAACTACATGGCATTATTTGTGACATAAAAGAAATAATATTTAACAAGAAAATACATCACAATACTATATGTCTTGGGGAAAAATGTAAACCAACCATCTGTCCATTATTATAATTGATGACTAACCAATGACATGGATGCATGGTTTGACTATTGAAGGTAATAAACCTTAAGAACATAGTAGGTGTCAAGAGATATGGTTATAGATGCCTACATGTAGGGAAGATGAAAATATATAGAACATTTTGTTGACAAATATAAAGCAAACTATATAAGCATTCAGGGTTACCTGTACATTAACTTTAGGACATTGGTTATCTTTAAGGTAGGAAACTGGTGAATGAGATTAGGGACAAATAAATGCCTCAATATATTTATAAGTTTCATGATCATTACAAGGCACAGAGATTTGAATAAAGAACTTAAAATAATTATATCTAATACAATTGAAAGGCAGGTGTAGAGTGCATTAAGTTCTTTGAACTACTGATGTATGAGATAAAAATTCTTTGTTGTTTGGAGTTACCCTCTATATCACAGGCTATCTAGATATTTAATGACCTTGTTGGTTTCTGTCCACTAGATGCCAGTAGCAAACCTCACCATTTCTCAAATTGGGACAACACAAAATGTAAGCAAATATTTTGTGTGGGAGTAAAATTCAACTCTGCATAAGAAACAATACAGTGTTTATTTAAATTAGGTTGATGTAATATGATAATATATGTGTAATTCTTGTATTTTTGATTTCATACAATATTGAAGATAACTGTCACCATATGACCATGTAAACCAATTACTAAATTACCATATTATACAGATCTGAAAGAACAAGTAACCTAGAAAATCAATACATCAAGGAAAGAAAATTCCATTTTCACTTAAAGACATTCAAAGGTTTTTCTGGGTTGTAAAAGAATGGCAAATGATCAGCAGATGGGAACAAACACAGAGACTGACAGCCAGACCTCAAGCAGAGAGTGAGAGACCGTGGATCACTCAGGCCAAAACAGAACGTCTTTATCAAGTCCCTCCCCTCAGGGTTCAGGGAACCCTGGGAAAAGTAGATGGGAAGAGTGTTAAGATCCAGCATGGTTAGAAGATACCAAGAAAATAAACCCCTCTAAATCAACAAGATCAAAGCATTTATGAACTCAGAAAAACTGAGGCAGTACTTTCAGGGCCTTCACAGGTCTGCACCAGTTGGGGTCCTAGATTTAAAATGAGAAGTGGGCACACGCCCCTATCCCTAACCTAGAACAATCTCCATTTGATAACCACTTGCTGGTGAAATTTTAGTTTTCTCTAGGGAAACAAACTACTCTTAAGGATAGGCCCCATGCCCAGCAGTAGATGGCCAACAGAAACAAAAACTCACTGGCATTTTTCGAGGTTCCTTATGTCATGGCATTGTGTCTGGGCTTTTCCTATTCTTTTTTTTTTTTTTTTTTGGGTGTGTGTTGTTTATAAATATATATTCTTTTCTCTTTTTATCTCTTAGAATTCTGGTTGTTTTCTAATAAGAGATAGAGGAAGGGTGGAGCTGGATGGGAAGGGAGGTGAAGAGGAAGTTAGGGCGAGTAGAGGGAAGGAAAACTGTAATTAGAATATGTTACACAAGAAAGGAAGTATTTTCAAAAAATGAAAAGTGGAAGAGAGGCTAACATTTGAAGTTGAAACAACTTGAAGGAAACAGAAACTCTTTTCATATTATTATGGAATGGTCAGCTCCAAAAGAGCTAACACACAGGGTCTCTAAGTTTCATGTTGTCAGTGACATGAGCATATATATATATATATATATATATATATATATATACAGAACAAATGGTTGTATGAAAGCACAGAGCAATGTGGCCTGTGACAAACTGAGACAGGCACCTCCCAAGCCAAAGTAAACAATATGGAGGACCCAGTCTGTCTATGGGCTTAATGGCCACTGTTTTAAAACATATGTTGAGCTGTAGCAAGACATTACATTGGTAGTGGGCTCATGTAAATAAGTGTAGTCACTATTCTGGCAGAATGCTGGTGTATTAAAATTACCTTGAGAGATAAAAAACTTCATCTTTGGAAATATTATAAAAATTAAGATGAATATATGCATTCTCTACAATTTGATTTCTGAAAACTGTTGTCAAAATTATAAAATTGCTATTTGTTTTAGAAACAGGTAAACTGCGTGTAAAACTGCACATGAACATGCAAAGCATTTAAACTATCGATAGCAATCTCGTGTGAGAACAGAGTTTGTTTGCAAAACACACCTATATTTCAGAATTGAGGTGGGCTACACATTCAAGCATGTCAGTGGCATAATAATTTGAGATAACCTAGTGGAACAGAAGAAGTAAGTCAGTGGCAAGTTCACACTCACTGAAACCTTTGATGATAATTGCCACTTTGAGGGTAACTGAACCCTTCAATTATCATCAAAGATTTCAGTGTAATCTAACTTTATTTTGTTTCTTCAACATATATTAAAGTAAGTAGATATTGCAGATTGATGACATTTATGTAACAATATGTGCAAAATAATCAAGAATTCTCTAGATCGCTTAACCCAAATTTCAACTGAAATAT